>NC_069501.1:716848338-717151923 GCF_027579735.1 Bombina bombina | reverse complement strand
CACCGGTCTTATGACTGTTACTTCTTAACTTAAGTTTCTGGCGAGCCGGAAACTTCAGGGTAGATTGCAGAATCCGCTGCTTGGTAAATCTACCCCATAGTATGGTTCCACACTGGTATCAGTTTTACACCAAGAACCCCAACATTGTATACTTATGTTTTTGAATAAAAAATTACTAAATATTAACTTCAATAACTTATCATTCAGAAAAATGATATGCTCCTACCTGTCTGAATAGCAAAGAACAAAACCACGTCCCACCAAACAGCTGTGCACAGACATCTTGTTTGTTTCAAAATCAGGGTTAACTTTTTTTACAGCAACATTACATACTTTTTTACATCATCAAAGTGATATATTTTTTTAAATAATTGAGGGTCATGTCCTATTTAAAAATACTTTATCCGACCAGAACTCAGTGCAAGACTGACACTCAAGGGTATTGTTGATTTCAAGAAGATGAATAATAATCTTGCTGCCAGAAGCTTTGTCTTGTTTATTGCAAGGAACTGTATATTTGCTTAGCTGCCTCAAGCAATTCATTGCTAAATACAATTGCTTTACAATCATTTGCTGCATTTTGTTAACACAAGGAATTTTCATCCTGTTATAGCTGTTGGACATTGTACATCAAATTACTTGTTATATAACTGATTACATCACATATTACATCATCAACACCATCAACAACTGCATTAATAGCATCACTGATCATATACATATGGCAACTAATATGCAACTAACGCAATTTCAGTTGTTCCTGGTGTTGATGATGTAATATGTGATGTGATCAGTTATATAACAAGGGATTCGATGTACAATGTCCAAGAGCTATAACAGGATGAAAATTTCTTGTGTTAACAAAATGCAGCGCAGTAAACAGTAAAACCAGGAAATCCCAGTATCCATAATAATGGAGGCCACTTTCTCTTGCAAGGTGTATCCAGTCCACGGATTCATCCTTTACTTGTGGGATATTCTCATTCCCTACAGGAAGTAGCAAAGAGAGCACACAGCAAAGCTGTCCATATAGCTCCCCCTCTAGCTCCACCCCCCAGTCATTCTCTTTGCTGGCTCTAAGCACTAGGGTCTCTCTCGGGAGTGTAAAGTGAATGTGGTGTTAGAATATTAACCAGGAAATAGTTGTTCCTTCTCTGTGTTCTAATCCATCTTCGAAGAAGGAACGTCTATTACACAATCTTGATGTAGTTCGTGCTTTAAAGTTCTATTTACAAGCAACTAAGGATTTCAGACAAACATCTTCCTTGTTTATCTATTCTGGTAAGAGGAGAGGTCAGAAAGCGACTGCTACCTCTCTTTCCTTTTGGCTGAAAAGCATCATCCGTTTGGCCTATGAGACTGCTGGCCAGCAGCCTCCTGAAAGAATTACTGCTCATTCTACCAGAGCAGTGGCTTCCACATGGGCTTTCAAAAATGAGGCTTCTGTTAAACAGATTTGTAAGGCAGCGACTTGGTCTTCACTGCATACTTTTGCCAAATTTACAAATTCGATACTTTTGCTTCTTCGGAGGCTATTTTTGGGAGAAAGGTTTTGCAAGCAGTGGTGCCTTCCGTTTAAGGTACCTGTCTTGTTCCCTCCCTTCATCCGTGTCCTAAAGCTTTGGTATTGGTATCCCACTAGTAAAAGGATGAATCCGTGGACTGGATACACCTTGCAAGAGAAAATAGAATTTATGCTTACCTGATAAATTACTTTCTTTTTGCGGTGTATCCAGTCCACGGCCCGCCCTGGCATTTAAGTCAGGTAAAAAAAATTTTTTGTTTAAACTACAGTCACCACTGCACCCTATGGTTTCTCCTTTTCTTCCTAACCTTTGGTCGAATGACTGGGGGGTGGAGCTAGAGGGGGAGCTATATGGACAGTTTTGCTGTGTGCTCTCCTTTGCTACTTCCTGTAGGGAATGAGAATATCCCACAAGTAAAGGATGAATCCGTGGACTGGATACACCGCAAGAGAAAGTAATTTATCAGGTAAGCATAAATTCTGTTTTTTTTGTTATTTATTAGTTACCCAGCAATATATTGTTTTAGCCACAATAAAACAGAAGCCTTTCTCTACATTTTCTGTTTGATTGTAATTTCTCATACTATTTTATTATAAAACATAAAGGGCTAGATTACAAGTGGAGGGCTAATTTATTTGGTGGGGTACCAGGGTTTCCAAGCCTCTTATTCAACTTATTCCCCTTCTTGAGAAAAGGCTTTACAGTCAAAATGCGTAATTATCTGATCTGAAAGAAGCTGTTGGTGACTACAAGGGGCCAGAAGTTAGTCGAATAAGAGGCTTGGAAACCGTGCTACCCCACCAAGTCAGCTGATTATTTATGTCACAAAACAAGGATTAATAATGCTCACTGAAATCATCCAGGCTTGAGTTTTATTTCCAGATACGGAAAGGTACATCTACCGGTACAGTGCACTGTTGAAGGAACGACCAAATCGATCACGGATTAGATAAACAGAAGTCACATGGTGATCGTCACGTGGTGAATGACGCAGAGTGAGTGTTTCAAACAAACGCCAAAGCTTTGAGGGACATATTGGCGGTGTGTGAACTTTAAGGTATCAATTTGAAAACGATACATATAAGAGCAACACTTGAGAACTTTACAGTTTTATCCCAGATCACAGGAAGAAAGGGCTTTTAATGGTCTTGTACGATTAGCTAATGGACAGCGATCTATAAACACATATATACAACAGCCTACTGTGAATATAGCGGTCAGAGATCTTAGTGCACAATAAGGGGCCGAATTATCATTGTCTGGCGGACATGATATGCTGTAGCGTATCATGTCTGCCAGACATCGCTGAATGTGGACAGCATACGCTGTCGGCATTTACCACTGCACAAGCAGTTCTAGTGAGCTGCTTGTGCAATGTCGCCCCCTGCAGATTTGCCGCTAGCAGGGGGTGTCAATCAGCCCGATCATATGAGATCAGGCAGATTGATGTCCGCAGCCTCAGAGGCAGTGAACCAGTAATGAAGCAGCGGAAACATGGGCATCAGGGGCCTATTCGGCCCTTGATAAATCGGCCCCTAAGTCTTTAACATGTTTCTTTGAGGATATATATGTATTATGTATTTTAGAGTGTGTATATAAATGAATGTGGACACTGATGTCATAGTATATTTTATATATTTTTATCAATATTATGTTATATGTATTAATAAATATTTGTTGAAAATCATCACTAATATTGTTGTTTAGACCAGCATTAAGTTGCGCTACTCTAAGTTTACACATTTTTGTTTGGAATTTTTTTGGGATTGTTTTTTATCACAAATTGTATGGGATTTTGTGATTTTTAAAGTAGCAGAGTTTGGAGTAGTCACTACCCTAAGGATATATTAATCTTAGCTTATTTCTCTCACCCTTTGTTCTGGGTGGCGGACTTTTGAGTATAACATAGTAAATTAGTAGATGAGGTTGAAAAAAAGACAGAAATCCATCAAGTTCAACCTATACAAATTGTAATTTATCTACAATATACGCTCCAGTTGATCTTAAATTAATCAAATTAAAAAGGTGACCCATTTAACACCAGCAATCTATCCCTGAATTCTGTTTCTAACCAGAAAAAAGGTATTGACATTTACTACCTCCTTAGGTAATGGTATACACAATTTGATTGCTCTTACAGTGAAAAAAACATTTACGTTGCTGGAGATTAAATCTCCTTTTCTCCAGCCTTAAATTGTGACCTCTTGTCACAAACAATTTTCTTGGAATAAACAGAGTTTCTGCCATCTATGTATATAGGCCTTGAATATATTTATATAAAGTAATCATGTCACCTTTAAAGTGCCTTTTTCCTAGAGAAAATAGACCCAGTTTGGCTAAACTCTCCTGATAGCTTAAATTCTCAATTTCCCTTATTTATATTGTGGCCTTTATCTGAACTTTTCTAAGTCTGCAATGTCTTTTTTATAGATTGATCCCCAGAACTGCACTCCATACTCAAGGTGAGGTCTTACCAGGAATTTATATAGTGACAGAATTATTCTTTCTACCCTTGCATCAATGCCTCTTTTAATACATTCTAGTATCGTTTTAGCCATAGAAGACACTGCCCTGCATTGTGCGCCCATCTTTAGCTTACTATCTATAAGTACTCCCAAATCCCTTTCCTCCTCTGTTTTGCTAAATCTAGTCCCATTTAAATAATAGGTTTCCTGCTTATTTTTACATTCAAAATGTAAATTTTCCCATATTAAATCGAATTACCCATTTACCTGCCCATTCTTCCAATTTTTGTAAATCCCCTTGTAAAGCAATTTCATCCTGCAATGACTTAAAGACCTTACACAACGTTGTATTATCTGCAAAAATAGAGATGTTGCTATTTAATCCTTGCTCTAAGTCAATAATAAAAATATTAAAAAGAACAGGGCCCAGTACTGAACCCTGGGGAATCCACTGATTACTTTTGTCCAATCTGAGTATGATCATTTACAGCTACTCGTGGCTCCCTGTCTTATATCCGGTTATTTATCCCTTAATTTTGTACATTATTCTCTCATGTGGCACTGTATCTGTAACGCCTTTGCAAAATCCAAATATATCACATCAACTGATTCCCCTTTATCTATTTTTTTACTTACTTCCTTCTAGAATTTAATTATATTGGTTTGACATGATCTATTTCTCATAAAACTATGCTGATTTGAACTCATAATTTTGTTTACACAAATATACTCATCAATATAATCCTTTATAATCCCTTCAAGTAACTTCCCCACTATTGATGTCAGACTAACTGGTTTATAGCTTCTTGGATCAGCCTTATTTCCCTTTTTAAAAAGTGGCACCACATCAGCTTTATGCAAGTCCTGGGGTACTATGCCTGAGGATAAGTCATTGCTGACGTGTGAAGAGAGGATTTCCAGGAGGGGGAAGCTGCTCTGGCTGTGAAAAGAAAAAAAGGTAAGTTTTTAATCTAAACGGCTGCTTTGTAAACTTTGATGAATGAAAGTGCCCCTGTTTTTAATAGTATTTTTAAAAAACGGGCTTTCATTCACTAAAGTTTACCTTCACTTTAAGTCTGTACTATTTTCTTTGAATAATTTAAATGCCCTACATTTTTTCCTAATTTCTCTTAACACATTTTTATTTAGCCACATTGGCTTGGATTTTTTTTCTTTTATAACCATTTTGTATATGTTGATGTGTATACTTATTTAACAACACTTTAAATGTTATCCATTTATCCTCTGTATTTTTATTAGAGAATACTTTGTCCCAATTTATGTTATTTAACTACTTTCTTAAATGATCAAATTTTGCTTTCTTAAAATTAAAAGTCCTAGTTTAACGTTTATAACACTGCTTATGGTAAGTGATTTCACACATCATTTCAGTTTATACTTAAAGGGACACTAAACCCAAAAAAATTATTTAATGATTCAGATAGAGAAAACTATTTTAAACAACTTTCCAATTTACTTCTATTATCTAATTTGCTTCATTTTTTAGATATCCTTTGTTAAAGAAATAGCAATGCACATGGGTGAGCCAATCACACGAGGCATCTATGTGCAGCCACCAATCAGCAGCTACTGAGCCTATCTAGATATGCTTTTCAGCAAAGAATATCAAGAGAATGAAGCAAATTAGATAATAGAAGTAAATTAGAAAGTTGTTTAAATTGTGTGCTCTTTCTAAATCATGAAATAAATAAATAGGGTTTCATGTCCCTTTAAATCAGATAAGATTCTCATATACCTGTGCCTCATATACCCTTTTTGCCTTATTTCATTTATTTAAAATTACTTTAGCCATTGAGGATATAATAGCTGCATTTCCTTATGTCACTGTTTCTCGGCTCCAGTCATCATAGTGTATATAGGCCTATTTGAGAAAAAACATACCACCCAACATTTCCAGAAGGCTTTTCAGGGCAGGGAGCTGAGGGGGACTTGTTGTTGGTGGTCCACTAATGTTTTTTGTGCGTACCTATGACGGAAGGGACTGGCCAGTAGTCAATTCAAAAAAACACTTTTTACATTGTGCAAAGGTAAAAACATGCACTTTTATAAATCATAAAAAGCTGTGGCTCTAGTTTTCTGTGGAATATTAATATCCCATTCATGAAATCTTCTTCTAAAAACGGAAAAAAGAAAACATTAAAAAGTTAAAAAAAAGTTTATTTAAAACACAAAAACTAGACATGTGCACAGCGGAAAAATATGTTTTGGTTCGTTTCGGACCAATTTGGATTTTTTAGAATTTCATTTTGGATTGATTCAAATTCTGATTTAAATAAAATTTGGATGTATTCGGATGTATTCGTTTCAGATTTGATTCGTAAATTCAGAAGTTGGGTGTGTTATGTTGATTCAGATGGATCCAAGTTACACAAACGGAATTATTTCACTGTTCTATCTCACTAAATCTCACTAAATTTATTTTTTATACTGAATTGTGATTAGTCCATGGCCATTCGAATGTAACAAATAAATCCGAACTAATTTGGATTTATTTGGTACAAATGCATTCGGATTAGTTTCGTTTCGTTGCTAGGGTAATTTGGAAATTCAAATCGATTTGAATCTCCGACTTTGGCGAATTTGTCCGGATTTCGATTTGGAACTAAATGAAACGCACATGTCTAACAAAACACTTTACCTAAATATTGTAGTATTTAACATTATATTAGCTGATGGCTCAGATGATAGTTAGCATTTTCTTTTAGTAATAAAGTATTTTTAAATTAAAGGGACATGAAACCCAAATGTTTTATTTTATGATTCAGACAGAACATGCAATTTTAAACAACTTTCCATGTACTTCTATTATTTAATTTGCTTCCTTCTCTTGTTATCCTTTGCTGAAAGGTTTATCTAGGAAAGCTCAGGAGCAGCAAAGAAACTAGGTTCTAGCTGCTGATTGGTTGCTGCATATATATACTGATTGTCATTGGCTCACCCATGTATTCAGTTAGAAACCAGTAGCACATTGCTGCTCCTTCAACAAATGATACCAAGAGAATTAATCAAATTTGATAATAGAAGTAAACTGGAAAGTTGTTTAAAATGGTATGTTCTACCTAAATCATGAAAGAAAATGTTGGGGTTTCATGTCCCTTTAAGGTATGTACATTGTTTTTTTAGACATAATGCTATTGCACACTTAATAGACTTAACAAAAAAATGAGTGTGACTCACTTTATTGCGGTGGTCTGGAACCGAACCTGTAATATCTCCAAGGTATGGCTATAATAAACTACCTTCACATGTACAATGTACCCACAATCCCCCAGCTCTTATAGGTTTATTATTCATATCCTAGTTTCACTATTGTATTGTAACAAAGGGGTTGAGTTTCTGTTGACACATGTAAATTGTATTGTCATTCAATACTGTGTAAACGTATAATTTACATTGCACCTTCAATGCAGGTGCTGATGCTGCTTTTAAAATTCCGCCCGTGTCAGAGAAGCATGGCTTCCCACAGAGAGGTATAATAAAACGCCTCTTGGCGACACTGCTATCAAACACTAATTTAAACCCATCTTAATCTTGATTGCTATTCTCACAATGCTTTTAACATCATGGCCTTAGTGAGAGGAATAATAAAATCCAGGTTTGGGGTATTTTCTACAAATGAAGTTTTTTTGTCTTTTAATTAATACAATTCACTCAAATTGTATTCTGACAAGAGTTTAAAATTGCACCTAAATGTACTGAAGTTAGTATTTCTTTCATGTAATTGGCAAGAGTCCATGAGCTAGTGACGTTTGGGATATACAATCTTACCAGGAGGGGCAAAGTTTCCCAAAATTCCTATAAATACACCCCTCACCACACCCACAGTTCAGTTTTACAAACTTTGCCTCCTATGGAGGTGGTGAAGCAAGTTTGTGCTAAGATTTCTACGTTGACATGCGCTTCTCAGCATTTTGAAGCCCGATTCCTCTCAGAGTACAGCGAATGTCAGAGGGACGTGAAGGGAGTATCACCTATTGAATGCAATGATTTCCCTAACAGGGGTCTATTTCATAGGTTCTCTGTTATCGTTCGTAGAGATTCATCTCCTACCTCCCTTTTCAGATTGACAATGTACTTTCATATACCATTACCTCTACTGATAACTGTTTCAGTACTGGTTTGGCTATCTGCTATATGTGGATGGGTGTCTTTTTGGTAAGTATGTTTTTTATTACTTAAGACACCCCAGCTTTGGTCTGGCACTTTATGCATTTATATAAAGTTCTAAATATATGTATTGTACTTATATTTGCCATGAGTCAGGTTCATGTATTTCCTTGTGCAGACTGTCATTTTCATATTTGGGAAATAAAACATATTTAGAAATATTTTTTTCTTACCTGGGGTTTAGTCTTTTTTCAAATTGACTACTTTTTACTCTTTCAAATTGTGGGCAGCATTAGGCCTGCGGGTGCACAAAATGCTAGACTTTATTGCGTTATTCTTGACAAAAGAATTTTTTTGCCGCGAAAAGTACGTCCGTTGATGCAAGTTCGTCACTTCCGGTGTCGTAGTTGACGCGGAAGTCTTACACACGGTTGCGTCGTTAGTGACGCAAGTGTGTCATTTCCGGATATTATTGGCGCCAATATTTTTTCTCTTACGTTCTGCGTAATACTTGCCGCCAAATTTTGCAATAGTTTTATACCCCATTGCTGTTTGCCTCTTGCCTTTCTCTATGTCAGAGGGCTATGCTGTTTGCATTTTTTCCCATTACTGAAACTGTCATATAAGGAAATTGATAATTTTGCTTTATATGTTGTTTTTTCTTTTGCATTTTGCAAGATGTCTCAATCTGATCCTGCCTCAGAAGTATCTGTTGGAACGTTGCTGCCTGACATCGGTTCTACCAAAGCTAAGTGCATTTGTTGTAAGATTGTGGAAATTATATCTCTGAATGTTATTTGTAATAGTTGTCATGATAAACTTTTACATGCAGAGAATGTATCCATCAGTAATAGTACATTTCCAAATGACCGGCAACATAATGATTTATCCTCCTCTGATGAGGATCTATCTGATTCAGAAGATCCTTCCTCAGATATTGACACTGACAAATCTACTTATTTGTTTAAAATAGAGTATATTCGTTCTTTGTTAAAAGAAGTGTTAATTACTTTAGATATTGAGGAAGCTAGTCCTCTTGACATTAAGACTAGTAAGCGTTTAAATGCTGTTTTTAAACCTCCTGTGATTACTCCAGAGGTTTTTCCTATTCCTGATGCTATTTCTTATATGATTTCTAAAGAATGGAATAAGCCAGGTACTCCTTTTATTCCTTCTTCAAGGTTTAAAAAATTGTATCCTTTACCAGCAATTTCTATAGAGTTTTGGGAAAAGATCCCCAAGGTTGAAGGGGCTATTTCTACTCTTGCTAAACATACCACTATTCCTATGGAAGACAGTACTTCTTTTAAAGATCCTTTAGATAGGAAACTTGAATCCTATCTAAGGAAATCCTATTTATATTCAGGTCATCTTCTCAGGCCTGCAATTTCTTTGGCTGATGTTTCGGCTGCATCAACTTTTTGGTTGGAGAATTTAGCGCAACAAAAATTGGATTCTGACATTTCTAGCATTGTTCGTTTACTGCAACATGCTAATCATTTTATTTGTGATGCCATTTTTTATATGATCAAAACTGATGTTAGATCCATGTCTTTAGCTATTTTGGCTAGAAGAGCTTTGTGGCTTAAATCTTGGAATGCTGATATGACATCTAAGTCTAGATTATTATCTCTTTCTTTTCAAGGTAATAATTTATTTGGCTCTCAGTTGGCTCTACAACTGTTGCTGGAGGAAAGGGTTTTTTTCTGCCTCAGGATAAAAAACCTAAGGGTAAATCTAAGGCCTCTAACCGTTTTCGCTCTATTCGTCAAAATAAGGAACAAAAATCAAATCCTTCCCCCAAGGTATCTGTTTCCAATTGGAAGCCTTCCTGAAATTGGAATAAATCCAAGCCTTTTAGAAAACCAAAGTCAGCCCCTAAGTCGCATGAAGGTGTGGCCCTCATTCCAGCTCAGCTGGTAGGGGGCAGATTAAGGTTTTTCCAGGATTTTTGGATAAATTCTGTCCAAAATCAATGGATTCAGAGCATTGTCTCTCAAGGGTATCAAATAGGATTCAGAGTAAGACCTCCTGTGAGAAGATTTTTTCTCTGACGTATCCCAGCAAATCCAGTAAAAGCTCAGGCTTTCCTGAAGTGTGTTTCAGACCTGTAGTCTTCAGGGGTAATCATGCCGTTTCCTTTTCAGGAACAAGGCTGGGGCTTTATTCAAATCTATTCGTTGTCCCAAAGAAGGAAAATTCATTCAGACCAGTTCTGGATCTGAAAATTTTGAATCGTTATGTAAGAGTACCAACTTTCAAGATGGTGACTATAAGGACTATTCTGCCTTTTGTTCAGCAAGGACATTATATGTCTACAATAGACTTGCAGGATGCATACCTTCATATTCCGATTCATCCAGAACATTATCAGTTCCTGAGATTCTCTTTTCTAGACAAGCATTACCAATGTGTAGATCTTCCATTTGGCCTAGCAACAGCTCCAAGAATCTTTTCAAAGGTTCTAGGAGCCCTACTCTCTGTAATCAGAGAGCAGGGTATTGTGGTGTTTCCTTATTTGGACGATATCTTGGTACTAGCTCAGTCTTTACGTTCTGCAGAATCTCACACGAATCAACTAGTGTTGTTGCTTCTTCTTTTTTTCTTCTTTTTTTTTAAATAGTTTATTTACTTTTCAGACGTAAAGACAAAATGTAATAGAGCACCGTCGCTCATGTTGTACACCACGCAGGGTAAATCAAAGTAAATACAGAACCACATGGTAGTATGGCGACAACACAGAAAAAAAAACCAAAGCATTGTTTATATAGATGCTTATATGCAAAAAAATGAGAAAGGGACTATATGTATACTGCACATTTCCTAATATGACAAACATATAAATAATAAAATAAAAAAGGAAAACAAAAACGCTAACAAAAACAAAACACATGACAAAAAAAAACAAAAACAAAAAAATAACAACAACACCCCTCCTCCGCTGCATGCCCGTCAACCATTGGAACCGTTTCTTTCAATACCAAGCTACTGGGAATATTTCCCTCAGTATTAAGCCTTCAAAGAACTCTGTTTTATGGAACGCTTTGGTGAGGATATATTGTATGGGAAGAGGATATGCCTGGATGATTTTAACCCATTTATTAAAGAAACTTTGTACTTGTTTATTATGAAGTTTTTAAATATTATGTTGTTCAAAAATAATCTGTTGTTTTACAGCTTCCAGGAATATACTAAAGGGGGGAAGTTTCCTATGTTTCCAATTTCTTAGTACTAGATTGCGAACAATTAATATAATAGTGTTAATCAAATCAGAGCTTGAACCTCCTGCACTTAAGAAGAAGATCATTTTAGGCTCAAAAACAAAATACTCAGAGATACATTTATTAAGCCAGAAATTAACTTTCTGCCAGAATTGCCTTACTTTTGGACAATACCAAAAACAATGGATCAAATCTGCCCTAGGCATAGAACATTTATAACAGAGGCCCATAGTATCCTGAGACCAAAAAGCAAGTCTTTTCGGAGAAATATATGCATTATGGAGTAGTTTTAAATGAGATTCGTGCCAAGAGGAACAGAGGGGTGCTTCAACCAGCCATTTAATACTCTTCTCGATATAGTTGTGATTAATTTCTTCAAAATGTCTTGACCAATATGATATATATTGCTCGAAATTTAATTGGCCCTGCTTTGCCAGTAGGATTTTATATAAAAGTGAAATTGAATGTTTTCCTTGTTTATATAGCTTGATATACCCTCCAATTTCTGCAAAACATTCTGACCAACTTCCTAACTGTAATTTCTTGTTTAGGAAATGGCGCAACTGTAAATATGCAAAGAAATTCTTGTTAGGGAGATTAAATTCGTTGGCAATACTTTCAAAGGTTCTTATTTAAGTCGCTCGTCCAAGAACTGTGTTCGTTTAGAGAGCCCTCTGTTATCCCAGTCTCTAAATGGCTTACAATAACATCCAGGTAGGAACTCAGGATTTCCTCTAATCAATAAAAAAAAGTGATATATGGTAATTAATCTTGAGACGGGAACATAACAATTGCCAAGCTTTCACCACATTATATATATACTAGTAGACATTTTTATATTAGTTGGTAACTGCGCGCCAGAGCAGTGTAGGATAGCTTTGCATGAGAACGGGTATATAAGGGTCTCTTCTAAACTTATGTTGGTTAACACCTCCGAGGTGTGCAACCAATCCACCCCATAGCGAGCTAAAATAGCTATATTGTATAGCTTAATATCTGGGAAAGCTAGGCCACCAAGCTCCTTCTGCTGGGATAATTTTTTGATCTAAATCATCTGCCTCGACTTGCTCCATAAGAACTTAGCACATACCTGGTTAAACAGTTTAATATCTTTTGCCTTAATAAATAAAGGAAGGTTGTTCATTACATATAATATCTGGGGAAACAAAATAGTTTTTATCATTGTAATTTTAGCTGAAAGAGAAATTGGGAACAGTGCCCAGCGCTGGAGCTTAGCTTTAATGTTTGATAAAAAGGGAGTAAAATTAAGTCTGTACCAGCTGTTTGGGTCTCTGTGTAATATGATTCCTAGATATCTAAAACTATCGACCTCTTTTAGGTTATATTGGCTCCTACTATCTTTGTTTTTATATATCCATAGAATCTCTGATTTGGTGGTATTTATCCTATAACCAGAAATTCTGCTAAATAATTCTAGAGCACCAAACGCTATAGGGATATTTTTATGTGTTTGTTTGAAGTATAAGAGTAAATCATCAGCATAGAGCGACAAAACTAATTTCTGGTCCCCAATATTTATCCCCTCAAGTTCTTGCCTAAGATATATTGCTAAGGGTTCAATGGCCAAATTAAATAAAAGGGGGGAAAGTGGACAGCCCTGACGAGTACCTTTCTCCATTTTAAAAAAAGGTGTTTGAGTATTATTAAACACTATAGAAGAAATTGGATAATTATATATAGTTTTAACAAACTTTATCAGGTTTCCTGAAAAAACTAATTTTGTCAGAGCCACGTATAAATGTTCCCATATTATAGAGTCAAATGCCTTCTCTGCGTCAACCATAACCATAGCCATATCGTCTTGATATGTTACTTTCTCCTTATTAATTTTATTCCAGAAGTATTCTATCAACATATATGCCTTCCGAATATTTTTTGTAGGTGACCTATTACACATAAAACCAGATTGGTCCTGTGAATAACTTCTTGAAGTACTTCCCTAAGACGGTTCGCTATTATAGAAGTTAATAATTTATAGTCTATATTCAACAGAGAAATAGGTCTATAAGACCCAGGATCTGTTAAATGTTTATCTTTTTTTGGTATGAGGGTTATGGCTGACGCGGAGAAAAAACGTGACATTAATTTTCCCCCAGTGAAATATTCATTAAATAGACATGTCAAAATAAAAACAATATCTAATTTGAGCAACCTATAAAACTCTGCCGGGATTTGGTCTGGTCCGGGCGCCTTGCCAAGTTTGGTTCCCTCTATCGCCTTCATGACCTCAACTGGAGAAATAGGAGAGTTTATTAAATTAGCTTGGTCTGCAGTGATCTGTGGGCAATTGATCTTATTACAAAATGTCGTACTAGCATCTGTATCTATAGCTTTAGCAGCATATATGCTCTTATAGTACTCTAAAAAACTTTACTAATGTCCGCTCTTTGCGTATATTCTGGCCATCCACAATCACATTCTCAATTATGTTCTTCCGCTTTCTTGACCTATCTAACCATGACAGGAACTTCACTGATTTACCATATCTGCCACCATAAACAGCATTCATTCTAGCTTCCTGTTGCATCATTTTAGCTGAAAGAAACAAATCTCTTTCTTGTCTAGCCGTGCAATATTCATACCAATATTTCCTTAATGGGTTATTTATATAATTCTAAAAAGCCCTGGAAACAGCTTTTGCTAATTGAGTGTCACGGGTCGTAACTTTTTTTTTAAAGTGATCATATATAATTTGATCTCCCCCCTTAAGTATGCTTTGGCCGCCTCCCAAAACACCTCATAATTATTGGTGTAATCTTTATTGTTAATACAATATTCACGTCACTTATTCTTTATCCAAATTTGGAAGGGTCTGTCATTAATCATGTGTTTTGGAAAGAAAAAGTTATTTCCCGAACTTACTTGAACACCCCTAGCCCCTACCAGAAGTGATATTGTAGCGTGATCTGATATTACAATTTCACCAATATCTGCAGATACGTCTTCCCGTAATAGGGCGTTTGCAGAATCTCACACGAATCAACTAGTGTTGTTTCTTCAAAAACATGGTTGGAGGATCAATTTACCAAAAAGTTTCTTGATTCCTCAGACAAGGGTCATCTTTTTAGGTTTCCAGATAGATTCAGTGTCAATTACTCTTTCTCTAACAGACAAGAGACATTTGAAATTGGTTGCAGCCTGTCAGCACCTTCAGTCTCAGTCATTCCCTTCAGTGGCTATGTGCATGGAAGTTTTAGGCCTCATGACTGCAGCATCGGACGCGATTCATTTTGCTTGTTTTCACATGAGACCTCTCCAGCTTTGTATGCTGAATCAATGGTGCAGGGATTATACAAAGATATCACAGTTAATATCCTTAAATCCCAATGTTCGACACTCTCTGACGTGGTGGTTAAATCACCAGCGTTTAGTTCAAGGGGCTTCCTTTGTTCGGCCAACCTGGACTGTGATCACTACAGACACAAGTCTTTCAGGTTGGTGAGCTGCTTGGGGATCTCTGACAGCACAAGGGGTTTGGAAATCTCAAGAGGCGAGATTACCAATCAATATTTTAGAACTCCGTGCAATTCTCAGAGCTCTTCAGTTTTGTCCTCTGTTGAAGAGAAAACTGTTCATTTGCTTTCAGACAGACAATATCACAACTGTGGCATATGTCAATCATCAGGGTGGGACTCACAGTCCCCAAGCAATGAAAGAAGTATCTCCCGTAATAGGGCGTTTGCAGAATCTCACACGAATCAACTAGTTTTGTTTCTTCAAAAACATGGTTGGAGGATCAATTTACCAAAAAGTTTCTTGATTCCTCAGACAAGGGTCACCTTTTTAGGTTTCCAGATAGATTCAGTGTCAATTACTCTTTCTCTAACAGACAAGAGACGTTTGAAATTGGTTGCAGCCTGTCAGCACCTTCAGTCTCAGTCATTCCCTTCAGTGGCTATGTGCATGGAAGTTTTAGGCCTCATGACTGCAGCATCGGACGCGATTCATTTTGCTTGTTTTCACATGAGACCTCTCCAGCTTTGTATGCTGAATCAATGGTGCAGGGATTATACAAAGATATCACAGTTAATATCCTTAAATCCCAATGTTCGACACTCTCTGACGTGGTGGTTAAATCACCAGCGTTTAGTTCAAGGGGCTCCCTTTGTTCGGCCAACCTGGACTGTGATCACTACAGACACAAGTCTTTCAGGTTGGTGAGCTGCTTGGGGATCTCTGACAGCACAAGGGGTTTGGAAATCTCAAGAGGCGAGATTACCAATCAATATTTTAGAACTCCGTGCAATTCTCAGAGCTCTTCAGTTTTGTCCTCTGTTGAAGAGAAAACTGTTCATTTGCTTTCAGACAGACAATATCACAACTGTGGCATATGTCAATCATCAGGGTGGGACTCACAGTCCCCAAGCAATGAAAGAAGTATCTCGGATACTTGCTTTGGTGGAATCCAGCTCCTGTCTAATCTCTGCAGTGCATATCCCAGGTGTAGACAATTGGGAGGAGGATTATCTCAGCCGTCAGACTTTACATCCAGGGGAGTGGTCTCTCCATCCAGATATGTTTTCTCAGATAGTTCAGATGTGGGGTCTTCCAGAGTTAGATCTCATGGCCTCTCATCTAAACAAGAAACTTCCCAGATACCTGTCCAGGTCCAGGGATTTCAGGCGGAAGCAGTGGATGCACTGACACTTCCTTGGTGTTATAATCCTGCTTTACATTTTTCCACCTCTAGTTCTTCTTCCAAGAGTGATATCCAAATTCATCATGGAACAAACGTTTGTGTTGCCTGGTGCTCCAGCATGGCACACAGGTTTTGGTATGCGGATCTTGTTCGGATGTCCAGGTTGCCAACCTTGGCCACTTCCGTTAAGGCCGGGACCTTCTGTCTCAAGGTCCTTTTTTCCATCAGGATCACAAATCATTAAATTTGAAGGTATGCAAATTGAACGCTTAGTACTTAAGTCATAGAGGTTTCTCTGACTCAGTGATTAATACTATGTTACAATCTCGTAAATCTGTCTCTAGAAAATATAAGAGGTTTGGAAGACCTACTCGATTGCTAAACTTCCTGATATTCACTATTTTGTACAGGCTTTAGTTCGTATTAAGCCGTCATTAAATCAATTTCTCCTCCTTGGAGTCTTAATTTGGTTTTTGAAGGCATTACAGACCCCTCCGTTTGAGCCTATGCATTCTTTTGGACATTAAACTACTTTCTTGGAAAGTATTGTTCCTTTTGGCCATCTCTTTTGCTAGAAGAGTTTCTGAGCTATCTGCTCTTTCTTGTGAATCTCCTTTCTGATTTTTCATCAGGATAGGCGGGTTTGCGGACTTCATTTAAATTTTTGCCTAAAGTTGTGATTTCTAACATTAGTAGAGAAATTGTTGTCTCTTCCTTGTGTCCTAATCCTAAGAATTCTTTGAGAAAGATCCTTACATTCTTTTGGATGTGGGTAAGAGCTTTGAAATATTGTTGAAGCTACTAAAATTTCCTAGTAAAGGTCAGATAGGCCCTCTGCTATATCCTTGGCTTCTTGGTTAAAGCTTTGATTCATCAAGCTTATTTGGAGTCGGGTCAGGCCCCGCCTCCGAGAATAACAGCTAATTCTACTAGATCAGTCTCCACTTTGTGGCCTTTTAAGAATGAAGCTTCAGTTGATCAGATTTTGCAAAGCAGCAACTTGGTCTTCTTTGCATACATTTACTAAATTCTAACCATTTTGATGTATTTGCTTCTTCAGAAGGCAGTTTTTGGTAGAAAAGTTCTTCAGCAGGCTGTTTCAGTTTGATTCTTCTGCTGATGTTTTTAAGTTTTTCTTTTCATTATGAGAATAGCTTATATTTTGGGTTGTGGATTATTTTTTTCAGCGAGAATGGCTGTGTTTATTTTTTTTTATCCATCCCTCTCTAGTGACTCTTGAATGGAGTTCCACATCTTGTGTATTGATATCCCATACGTCACTAGCTCATGGACTCTTTGCCAATTACATGAAAGAAAACATAATTTATGTAAGAATTTACCTGATAAATTCATATCTTTCATATTGGCAAGAGTCCATGAGGCCCACCCCTTTTTATGGTGGTTATGATTTTTTTTTTGTATAAAGCACAATTATTTCCAAATTCCTTTGTTGTTGCTTTTTACTCCATTCTTTATCACCCCTACTTTCTTGGCTGTTTGTTAAACTGAATTGTGGGTGTGATGGGGGGGTGTATTTATAGGCATTTTGAGGTTTGGGAAACTTTGCCCCTCCTGGTAGGATGTATATCCCATACATCACTAGCTCATGGACTCTTGCCAATAAGAAAGAAATGAATTTATCAGGTAAATTCCTTACATAAATTAATGTTTTTGCACTGGGGGGGAATTTTAATACATTCTGTAATGCAGCTGGCTTTTAGTGTAAGATGTAATTTTATGAAACCAAATGTACAGTTTTTGCCCTTGGAGCAAGTGTTTTGTTCCTGTTGACTGTATCTGACTACAGAGGTCATGGCAGCTAGATGTCAAGCTGATTTTATGCAGCCGACCGCAGTGTTCACAGTTTGCCTGGCAAGCTCTGCCATTTCCTAAATACTGTGTTAAACATGCTGCTTAATAATAGTTTACATTGTAACACTTGATGTTGAAGTACAAATCCACAATGTAACATCGGCATCACACTTCTATGGTGGAGCAGTGCACATAAAAGGGTGTACACTGTCCACAGAAGAGCGCCTGCGTGTGTCCTGAAGACACAGAGTCTGCCTGCCTGTTCTTCTAGCGCATGGTGTGTTTGGGTGGTGTTCTTTTTTTTTTTTTGGAGGTTCTGGACTAAGATTTAAATAGTTTTTTAAAATATTGGGTATATTCCCCTTATAGCAAGAAAAAAAAACTCCAATTCTAATTCATATGGAGCCCCTGTGGTAATATGGGGAGATATTCGTAAACATGGCTCAATGGGAGTATAATAATTAATATAATGGGAGACTCTTTTATACGTTTCTATATAGCTAATTATCTCTTCTTAACAGAATGCAATTAAAACAGCATTTGATATATATTTGAGATTGCTTGTAATTTTCACTAAAAAAGGGGGAAAATGCAAAGGCTGAGAGGCCAATTTATCAAGTGCCGAGGCGGACATGATTCACTGTAGCGAATCATGTCCGCCGGGCATCGCTAAATGCTGACAGAATAGGCTGTCGGCATATTTACATTGCACAAGCATTTCTTGCGAAATGCTTGTGCAATGCTGCCCCCTGCACATTTGCGGCCAATCGGCCTCTAGCAGTGGGTGTCAATCATCCCGATTTTATCGGATCTGGATGATTGCTGAAGTTAATTAGCAGCGGTCTTATGACCGCTGCTACTTAACTTTAGTTTCCGGCGAGCTGGGAAGCTTCGGGTGGAATCAGTAGCATCCGCTGCTTAAAAATCCGGCCCTAGATGTCAAAAATAATTATAACTGATAGTGAGAGTGGTGGGGGGGGCGCCTCCTATACCCAAAATGCAAACAGGAAATAACAAAAGGTGAAGATGAACAGTATTGTACAACACTATATAAACTATATATACCAAATAATGTCCATAAGGAAAATATGGAAAACAGATTCCAAAGCAGGTAATCCAAACAAAATATGCAGCTCTCAGTCATAGGATGGTCTTCCTGTGGTATTAGATAACTGAAAAAAGAAAAAACAGAGGCGCCAACATGGCCTAGTATTGTAGGAACAACAGCTAGCTGTTTGTTCCTAAAATAATTATAATAATGATTAAAATAGTGCTATTTTGTATGCGTGTAGAATATTTTAGAACTAAACATTTGTATAAGTGGAAGTTATTTAAGGGGAACTTTGCCTCACACATTTATATTCTATGACAGTCTACCAATGACTGATATGAAATTTAACACTACTACACGGCGATATTCCATGCAATTTTTACACGACAACCCTGTTGAGATGACAGAAAATATAGATCTGGAATGGTGGGTGTTCCCAGATTACAGTGGCATTAACATACCAATTCTACAGATATTAACAACAAACGAGAAGAAAAAACTGTATACCAGAAATGATAGGGCTGGTGGAAAATACTCGCTTATTATCGATCCTGTCAGACCGAGGGACTCAGGGATATTGAGGTTCACCTTATGTGAATGAGGTACCCTTATAATGAAGTCCCAAAGATCACTATTAAAGTTTATGTTGAAGGTAAGTTCCTAGAAATGCTAATTATATATGTGACAAGAATAACCAGCAAATGTGTTAAATATGAATTAGGGAAATCTTAAAGGTAAATGGTAGTCAAAATGTCTTGATTCTAGAGCATAAAATTAAAAAAACAAACAAAAAAAACTTACTTTTGTGTGAATTTACCTCTTTCTTTTGGTTAAAACCTAGCTCCTGGGCAGCGTGGCTAAGCCGTCGCAATGATCAGCCATGGATTCCAGTAGCTCCGACTGTATCCTGATCTAAATGACGACTAAACATAAGCAAACAGTTGATCTAACAGTATAATTGGAGGTATACATTGAATAGCAGATCCGGAGTCTACTGATATCTTTTTATTTTACTGTGAATCAGATCTTAGAAGCTCCGAATCAACTGAAACTGCACGCGGCGGCCTATATTTCACCATATCTACCCCCCCCCCGGTTAAAAGTCAGACCAGTTTAAGGCCTCACAGTCAGCTGAGTGTAACACACTAAACAGTTCTGAACACACTCCTTTCTCATAGACAACTCTGACATCTGAGAACCAGCTATTTTGTGCAATATGGCGACAGAGATAGCGATGCTTCTGAAACAGCTCCCTCACAAGATGGAGGAACAGTTTACTTCCCTGTCCGGGAGTCTGAGGGCAGCGATTGTTAACCCCTTTGAAAAAGATAAGGTTCAGTTCCAGCGCTAAACATAGCAAGTTTGCTGGATCGAACTGAAGAGGAGTACAGGGAACTGGGGGAGAGAGATTCTGTAGTGCGCAATATGGTCGCTAACGCGAACAGTGTCAAACCACACAGCTACTCACAGCCCTTTTCCCACATGGCTAAGCCGGTCCAAGATGGATCGCTGCTGACTCGAGATGCGCAACAAGAAACCTCAGGGAGCTGACAAGGACATGCAGATACCGGGGATACTTTGCTATACCGCCATTTTACCTGATACTGTAACAGCAACGGAGGAGGGACTGTTTGTGGCCCGGGCGGATGCGGTCGGCTGCTTGGGTCATAGATCGGACTGTTCCTGCGTTCTAGGAGCCACCCTCACATTCAAACCCGGTTCAGTGACTTCTAGGCTCAGATCAAGTATGATACCTGGTACTCATGTCCTTAGTATTGCAGTAGCTTTGTGGTGGACAAAGCGACAAAAGCAATACCATGGTCCCAACTACTCTTTTTGCTCTATTTGCTATGGGTTCTTTACCATACGTACTGGGATTGGGTAATATCTCTTTTATTATCGACCGCACAGGCAGGGGTATGTGAAGGGTCTGCATGTACATCAATCCCATCTGGCAGGCATTTCTTAACAATGACTCTTTGATCTCATGCACAAACATATGCTTGCACAGACTGTTAATCGGACTACAACCTCATTGAAATACGTCTGTATATATGTATTATCTTTGCTTGAGATCTATTTGTATATAACTTCACCATTCGCCTCCCTCATCTATATAGCTCCCACCAGTCTAACGTTCAGATACCAACACTGACTATATTTTGCCCTGCAGCCCTGATGTAAAGAAAAGCTCTCCCCCCTATTATGTGCCATGTCGTCATGTATCCCTCTTCCATGTGTAAAGATAAAGCACTGTCAAGATATGCCATAGAAAGCCTACACATACACACCACCATGATATGTAAAGGACATCAGATTCCTATGTTACTTTACTTATGAGCGCCGCAGCACCTCTTGGCAGCCCCCACAACAAGCTGCAACTCAGTAGGGATATTGGCCCCTTCTATACATGAGAAAACCCTTTAGCCCATATCAAGTGGGTCTGTAGACTTACGGCTAGATTTAGAGTTTTGTCGGTAACGACCCGAAAAGCTAACGCAGGCTTTTTTATGGCCGCACCATAAAAATAACTCTGGTATTGAGAGTCCACATAAAGGCTGCGTTAGGCTCCAAAAAAGGAGCGTAGAGCATATTTAACGCAGCTTCAACTCTCGATACCAGAGTTGCTTACGGACGCGGCCAGCCTCAAAAACGTGCTCGTGCACGATTCCCCCATAGAAAACAATGGGGCTGTTTGAGCTGAAAAAAAACCTAACACCTGCAAAAAGCTGCGTTCAGCTCCTAACGCAGCCCCATTGTTTTGCTATGCGGAAACACTTCCTACGTCTGCACCTAACACTCTAACATGTACCCCCGAGTCTAAACACCCCTAACCTTACACATATTAACCCCTAATCTGCCGCCCCCCGCTATCGCTGACCCCTGCATATTATTATTAACCCCTAATCTGCCGCTCCGTAAACCGCCGCTACTTACATTATCCTTATGTACCCCTAATCTGCTGCCCCTAACACCGCCGACCCCTATATTATATTTATTAACCCCTAATCTGCCCCCCACAACGTCGCCTCCACCTGCCTACACTTATTAACCCCTAATCTACCGAGCGGACCGCACCGCTATCATAATAAAGTTATTAACCCCTAATCCGCCTCACTAACCCTATAATAAATAGTATTAACCCCTAATCTGCCCTCCCTAACATCGCCGACACCTAACTTAAATTATTAACCCCTAATCTGCCGACTTGAGCTCACCGCTATTCTAATAAATGTATTAACCCCTAAAGCTAAGTCTAACCCTAACACTAACACCCCCCTAAATTAAATATAATTTTAATCTAACGAAATTAATTAACTCTTATTAAATAAATTATTCCTATTTAAAGCTAAATACTTACCTGTATAAATAAATCCTAAAATAGCTATAATATAATTATAATTATATTATAGCTATTTTAGGATTAATATTTATTTTACAGGTAACTTTGTATTTATTTTAACCAGGTACAATAGCTATTAAATAGTTAAGAACTATTTAATAGCTAAAATAGTTAAAATAATTACAAATTTACCTGTAAAATAAATCCTAACCTAAGTTACAATTAAAACCTAACACTACACTATCAATAAATTAATTAAATAAAATACCTACAATTACCTACAATTAAACCTAACACTACACTATCAATACATTAATTAAATACAATACCTACAAATAACTGCAATTAAATAAACTAACTAAAGTACAAAAAATAAAAAAGAACTAAGTTACAAAAAATAAAAAAATATTTACAAACATAAGAAAAATATTACAACAATTTTAAACTAATTACACCTACTCTAAGCCCCCTAATAAAATAACAAAGCCCCCCAAATAAAAAAAAATGCCCTACCCTATTCTAGATTACTAAGTTCAAAGCTCTTTTACCTTACCAGCCCTGAACAGGGCCCTTTGCGGGGCATGCCCCAAGAAGTTCAGCTCTTTTGCCTGTAAAAAAAAACATACAATACCCCCCCCCCCAACATTACAACCCACCACCCACATACCCCTAATCTAACCCAAACCCCCCTTAAATAAACCTAACACTAAGCCCCTGAAGATCTCCCTACCTTGTCTTCACCTCACCGGGTTCAGCGATCGGTCCAGAAGAGGGTCCGAAGTCTTGATCCAAGCGGAGCAAGAAGAGGTCCTCCCTCCGGTCGAAGTCTTCATCCAAGCAGGGGCAGAAGAGGTCTTCCATCCGATTGAAGTCTTCATCCAAGCGGGATCTTCTATAGTCATCCATCCGGAGCGGAGCGGAGCGGCAGCATCCTGAAGACCTCCGACGCGGAACATCCATCCTGGCCGACGACTGAAACGACGAATGACGGTTCCTTTAAATGACATCATCCAAGATGGCGTCCCTCGAATTCCGATTGGCTGATAGGATTCTATTAGCCAATCGGAATTAAGGTAGGAATATTCTGATTGGCTGATGGAATCAGCCAATCAGAATCAAGTTCAATCCGATTGTTGGATTGAATAATGTTGGGGGGGGGGGAATTGTATGTTTTTTTTTTACAGGCAAAAGAGCTGAACTTCTTGGGGCATGCCCCGCAAAGGGCCCTGTTCAGGGCTGGTAAGGTAAAAGAGCTTTGAACTTTAGTAATCTAGAATAGGGTAGGGCATTTTTTTTATTTTGGGGGGCTTTGTTATTTTATTAGGGGGCTTAGAGTAGGTGTAATTAGTTTAAATTGTTGTAATATTTTTCTTATGTTTGTAAATATTTTTTATTTTTTGTAACTTAGTTCTTTTTTATTTTTTGTACTTTAGTTAGTTTATTTCATTGTAGTTATTTGTAGGTATTGTATTTAATTAATGTATTGATAGTGTAGTGTTAGGTTTAATTGTAGGTAATTGTAGGTATTTTATTTAATTAATTTAATGATAGTATAGTGTTAGGTTTAATTGTAACTTAGGTTAGGATTTATTTTACAGGTAATTTTGTAATTATTTTAACTATTTTAGCTATTAAATAGTTCTTAACTATTTAATAGCTATTATACCTGGTTAAAATAAATACAAAGTTACCTGTAAAATAAATATTAATCCTAAAATAGCTATAATATAATTAATTATAATTTATATTGTAGCTATATTAGGATTTAATTTACAGGTAAGTATTTAGCTTTAAATAGGAATAATTTATTTAATAAGAGTTAATTTATTTCGTTAGATTTAAATTATATTTAAGTTAGGGGGGTGTTAGTGTTAGGGTTAGACTTAGCTTTAGGGGTTAATACATTTATTAGAATAGCGGTGAGCTCCAGTCGGCAGATTAGGGGTTAATGTTTGAAGTTAGGTGTCGGCGATGTTAGGAAGGGCAGATTAGGGGTTAATACTATTTATTATAGGGTTAGTGAGGCGGATTAGGGGTTAATAACTTTATTATGATAGCGGTGCGGTCCGCTCGGCAGATTAGGGGTCAATAAGTGTAGGCAGGTGGAGGCGACGTTGTGGGGGGCAGATTAGGGGTTAATAAATATAATATAGGGGTCAGCGGTGTTAGGGGCAGCAGATTAGGGGTACATAGCTATAATGTAGGTGGCGGCTCTTTGCGGTCGGCAGATTAGGGGTTAATTATTGTAGGTAGCTGGCTGCGACGTTGTGGGGGGCAGGTTAGGGGTTAATAAATATAATATAGGGGTCGGCGGTGTTAGGGGCAGCAGATTAGGGGTACATAAGTATAACGTAGGTGGCGGTCGGCAGATTAGGGGTTAAAAAAATTTAATCGAGTGGCGGCGATGTGGGGGGGCCTCGGTTTAGGGGTACATAGGTAGTTTATGGGTGTTAGTGTACTTTAGAGTACAGTAGTTAAGAGCTTTATGAACCGGCGTTAGCCCAGAAAGCTCTTAACTACTGACTTTTTTCTGCGGCTGGAGTTTTGTCGTTAGATTTCTAACGCTCACTTCAGCCACGACTCTAAATACCGGAGTTATAAAAATCCCATTGAAAAGATAGGATACGCAATTGACGTAAGGGGATCTGCGGTATGGAAAAGTCGCGGCTGAAAAGTGAGCGTTAGACCCTATTTTGAGTGACTCCAAATACCGGCGGTAGCCTAAAACCAGCGTTAGGAGCCTCTAACGCTGGTTTTCACGGCTACCGCCAAACTCCAAATCTAGGCCTTAGTTTTTCCTCCCCTGCAAGGGTTCACTCTTAGCTACTTTATAAGCCCGATCACAGAAGCTGTTAGACAATCTTAATAAGGTCCATATGTGGCCCATCATGTTAAAAGTATAGGAATTTTAGCTGTGTAATCTGGATTCCAACATACATATACATTATAATGCCCACCTGTGTATGTGCCCACACTTATAATTTACTTTGGTTACTAATTCATATCTCAGCTATTTCTAATTGACCTTTACCTATGACAGCTGTATCAGAAACTACTTTGCATTAGGTTTTGCATGCATCAGGGCTAACAATTGTTGTCCAGTAAAAGCACTAAGTCCTCTACTCACAAGAGCTTCAGGTATATTATTATTGCTTCAACCTAGCATACTTGCCTAACTCGTTTGCTAACTTTTGGGAATTGTTACCACCATATGAACTACATACTAAACGCTACTGTACATGATAGATCATCGCTGCCACTGTAGCCAGTTCCATATATTCTATACATACCTGACTGGTGCTTATCTGTTGATGATAGTGTATTCTCAGTAGGTCATAATATGCTTCATCAAGTCGATATATTACAAGTTTATATGTTATTGTCACTATTGCTATATTGCCTAAGTTGTTAAAGTTCAGACTGTTTATCTTTTATATACTGCATATACTATATTATCATATAGGTAATAAGACGCCAATTCTGTTAATTCACCAAGGGGTCCAAGAGTGACCTCCCTGTAATTATCATCAGTCTTGCCTACAATGTACTAGTTGGTCTAAAAGTGACCTGTACAGTAGTTACTACAAAGCTTTATACAAAAAAAAAGAAGAAAGAATTGGTTTGTTTATCCCACATACGCCGCATATGCCGTATTAACATTAACGAACTAACATTCGCTAATGGATCCTATTATTACATCAAGAGGCCCAAGAGTGACCTCCCTGTAACTATCATCAGTCTTGCCTACAATGTACTAGTTGGTCTAAAGGTGACCTGTACAGTAGTTACTACAAAGCTTTATACAAAACACACAAAAAAAAGAAAGAATTGGTCTGTTTATCCCACATACGCCGCATATGCCGTATTAACATTAACAAACTAACAGTTGCTAATGTATCCTATTATTACATCAAGAGGCCCAACAGTGGCCTCCCTGTAACTACCATTAGCTATATCTCTATAAACTAGTTGGTCCAAAATTGACCTATGCAGTAGTTACCTCATAGTTATATTTAAAAAAGAAAATGGAGGTTTCATTTAGGGTTGTTCACTAAGTCTAATAGCTTTTCAGGCATTCATTGCTTCTAAGGAACTCTTGTTATGGGCATTGTCTTACTTCACTTACATATTTAAACACAGATTGAACAATAATTAACTTGATGCAAGTTTTGATGGCATTTGCTTTCAATAAATTAAATTAACAAGTACAATTTGTGTAGCACCCACCCCATGGCAATTCTGGCGCAGTCTATAGAAAAATGTAGTCTTGTTATTCTTCACTTGCCAGACAGAGAAACATAAGTGTAATTTAATGATGGTTATAGGTTTTGTGCTGCTCTAGGCCAGGGGTTTTCAAACCAGTCCTCAGTCGTCCCTAACAGGCCAGATTTTCAGGACTACCTTTGGTGAGAGCAGGTTAATAAACATGTTTTCTAATCAGCTGGTTATTTTACCTGAGCTCCAGTTCAGATATCCTGAAAATCTGGCCTGTTAAGGAGGCCCGAGGACAGGTTTGAAAAGCCCTGCTCTAGGCAGTGGGAAATCTGCTGCCCAAAAAACTCCAAATGCACCAACAGCTGTAGCTCATATATATATAATTACTAGCCATGCCTGTTTTACATTAGCTGAAATTGTTTTGTTTTTTTGCTGTTGTTTTTTTTTCCCCCCTTTTCTTTTCTTGGGGGTTTGACTCCAAAACCTTTTGCTTTAATTTGTATATTTATAATTATTTGTTACACTGCAAGTATAATACAGCAGGTGTATATGCATTATAAATAAAGATCATTATATATTATTATTGTAATAACAACCAAAATATTTTTTAACGGTTCTTATTGATCTGTTTATTTTTGTTTCAGATCTAGAGGTCATAAAACTCTACCAGATGTATGAAAAATTAAAACAAAGCGGGGTGTTATATGTCATCCTAATTTCTGGTGGATGTTTGGCTGGAGTACGTTTCCGGTAAATTACTTTTATAAACTGAAAAATGTAACTGAAAATACGCTAAAAGTGTTATTTTTTAGAGGTGTTTAGATATGAGTGAAAAATATGTTTGTTTCTTATCATTTTCAACATCCAGAATAGCAGTATAGGATTTGTATAACACCAGAATATATATTAGAGTAAAAATGAGGAACTAGTTCTAGCCAGAAGCTTTAATAACTGATGGAAACCAGTACCAGTGCAGGGTTAATTAAAAGAAGAAAGGGAATCAAGATTGAAATGTTGGTGTTTTTGTCCCATAAAATAGCGGATAAGAGTTTCTTTGTAATTAAAAATAGGACACTAGCTCTCCTGCTCCATAGAGAGCCCAGTTGAAGGAGTGTTACCCTCTGAGGGTCAACTATATACCCAGCCTACAGATGACCACCACTTTTGAACTTGAAACACAATTGTCTATTGGTAGAAACAAGAAAGTACACTAAATAGCATTTTTAGTCACAATATTATAATATTTGCTTTAGCTCAGATTATAATGTTTTCTGTTTGTTAAAGGACTTTGTCATAGTTTTTGGTGAAATTATAAAAAGTGGTATAATACATCCTTTTCACTACTGTTCCTATATTTCCACTAATGTGTTAATGAATTAGCTCTGTACTTTTATTGCACTATTGTACAGACAGTTCCATTTTAACCCAATCATTTTGGCGAGGATAAAACTAGAAGTTTGAATCAATCACAAAATGTCAGTCATACTTGCATGGTAATCTGACATTTTTAGCTTCTGGGTCCAAAAGAAGGTAACATGGAAAAACTAAATATCCATCATACGGAATAATAGAAATAATGATTTTCTTGCAAGTTACATATCAGTGACTATATACTTATATTTTCTTTGTAGTCACCTATACTGTATTACAATCTAAGAGACTCAAGGAGGGAAAAAAAACAGCATGGTCAGCATGGATGAAGGGTCATCCAGTGACAGTGAGTCAGAAGACGATGGGACATCTGATGATAGCTCATAAGGGCTTTACACTTCAGTGACCCTAATGAATCTCAAATGTCTGCAGATACCAGCAATATTAGGTCATCCTGGCCACTACCCTTCTTAAAACTGTCAATTAAAATCATATATATTGCATTATATTATTATTCTATGTGTGATTTATAACCTTTATTCTTTACCTACCCTACCAACTGGATAAAGATTGCACACATTGGCATAACTATAGGGGTGTGAGCTGTCTCAATTGAGATCTGGCCCACACTTCCAAGGGGTCCATCTGATCTTGCTATCTGGGGGGGGGGGGGACAGACCAGGCTCCACCTGCTTCATTCCTGGCTCTACCAGATTGTTTTATAATTATACAGCCGTTACAGGTGATTACACAAGAGAACAACACATTTCCATAACTGGCCACCTTTTCAAGACCCAAAATATTGTGTTGCATTTGATAGTGTGACATGTCATTTCTGTTTATGCCTAAATCACACTAGATCCTCATATACCTGTGCCTCATATACCCTTTTGCCTTATTTTCACTTATTTAACATTACTTTAGCCATTGACGATATAATAGCTGCAGTTCCTTATATCAATGTTTCTCGGATCCCGTCATCATATTGTATATAGGCCTATATAAGAAAAAAACATACCTCCTAACTTTTCCAGAAGGCTTTTCCAGGGCAGGGAGCTGAGGGAAACTCATTGTTGCTGGCCCACTAATGTTTTTTGTGCAGAGCTATGACAGGACTGGCCTTGAATGTGCAATGGGCAGGACCAGATGTGTCATTGGTGAGGTTGGATGGGGTACTGGCATGTTGTAGGTAAAGCTGCAGATCTTCCTGGAAACCAGACTTAATGGAGGAAGCTGCAGGAGGGACATTAAAAGACCTAATGTTTTACTTTCAACTTGTAATACAAGTGCAAACATATTGTCATTACTAATTTACCCTGAGCGGAAAAAAAATTGCATTATTTCTTCAGTATGGGGACACACCATACATGAAAAAGAAATGCCTTGCAAGTTTTGCTCACCTTTGAAGTTTGATGTTGCTTTAGTTGTACGTGCAGCTCCAATACCTTATAGAACTGCACCTATTACACTGGTAAAATAAATCCTTCTCTTTTTATTTGTTGTGAAGTTATCTAAATTAATTGATGTTTTGCCTCTTCTACAAAACAACTTGCTCAGAAAAATCTATAACGTCTGGGTAAGGAGAGTGACCTCTTCAATATTAAGATAATGGCCAAATTATTCACATTTGTATTTTTTTATTTATAGAGGAGTAGTTAAATGTTTTCTTGCTCTTGTTTCCCAAGAGAACTTTCCATGCATTTCTATTACAGTTTTTTCCAGTTATGCTTTGTCTAAAAATGTGCCGTAATTAAGTGATATAGCAGCACCATCAAGTGAGTGCTAAATGAGCTGGCAGGGGACAGAGCACGCTGCTGATGAGACAGGATGCATACACTATAGGGGGCTAGAGGAGAAATCAATTTGTTGTGCTCATTATAGAAGTATGATTTCTAATCTAAAACTGCTCATCCAGTGAAGCAGCTTCCAGCAGAGAGGCTCTGGACCTGGTATAGACCTGACACAGGAATATTTTGGGAAATCAGTGAGACAGATGATGAGGCTAATAAAGTGTCATACCTTCAAAACAAAGCAATAATATGCTCGACTGCACAATGAAATCCAGAACTCAGCCCTTACTTCACAAACTTTATGTAGCGATTGCCAAATCCACATCCTGGGTCTGTTAAATTGTACCTACTTCTATCAATTAAAAAGAACATCAACATGGTAACATTCACATGACTGCATCTGTTCTCTATCAATAGCCGTTTGTAGCCTTGTTGAGGAAAAATACATATCTAAATTTAGCACAACATTAAAATAATATTCTGCACCCTTTAATAACCTTACATCAGTCTCTTTGCCTTTGGAGACCAGCCAGTGTCTTGATTGCCCAATTTTTGCATTTGAAGGATACCAGAAGTCCTCAATTACATCTCATGGTGTTGTTCATCTCTATGCCATTTCGGTAGTGAGACCTCAAGATAATTGATAGTCCTTGCTCTGTCCCCTAGAATAAAAAAACATAAGTTATAAAGGCATTACTATTTCAGGTGAGCCAGTTTTGTACATCAACAAATTAATAGTAGTCCTCTAATTGTGGCTATAGGTCAGAGTGTCAGGTTGTCAATTTGTCCAGGCAAGTCCAGTAAGTTTTAACAGTTGTAGTCCTGACAATGTAATCGCAGTGGTATTGGACTTCAGCAGAACATCAGCAGATAACCAACCCCAGCAGCAGAAAACAACCAGCTGACCAACAAGCTTGATAATAGTCTTGTGAGCATACATTTATTGCTAAAAACATGTTGGACAGTATGGCCTCTGATTGGCTGCATCCCCACAAACCTCCTAATAAAAAATATCGTACGTAAGATAAGACTGTTTTTTTTTTAAGTTGAGGGATTAATTTAAACATGTGCATTGTTTTCTACATGTCTAAAAATAATTATCTTACAGGAATGAAAGTGATACATTAATGACAATTTTACATTTTCCTTTAAATCAGTCTTCCTGTAACCAAAACAGCCAGGTTTAAACAATTTCCCTACTTTAGCGTAGTTGAAACAGTCATAATTTTAACTTCTGAACAGCCTAAAAAGGCTGACAGAGCTACTTGAAGACTAGAAAAGAGAAATTTTGCTTTAAAGCAAACCCTTCATCAGCAGATATATTACAGGGTTATCTATTGTTTATCCTTGAGGGCTAAAGAAAGATAAAAATGTTAGCATATCCTTCTGTAAGTGGGACAATTGGTGGCTTAGGCACATAGCCTTGCTCCCATATGGATCTCCTAGAATTCTGTTCTGTCTTGCGCTGTCAAGAAATTACACTGGTCAGCCCTGTTCCAGATGCATTAAATATGTTAATTTATACTTCTGTTTGATCCAAGTATTTAAGATAATATTAAAGGGACACTGTAACCAAAATTTTTCTTTCGTGATTCAGATTGAGCATGAAATTTTAAGCAACTTTCTAATTTACTCCTATTATCAAATTTTCTTCATTCTCTTGGTATCTTTATTTGAAATGCAAGAATGTAAGTTTAGATGCCGGCCCATTTTTGGTGAACAACCTGGGTTGTCCTTGCTGATTGGTGGATGAATTCATCCACCAATAAAAAATTGCTGTCCAGAGTACTGAAACCAAAAAAAAGCTTAGATGCCTTCTTTTTCAAATAATGATAGCAAGAGAACGAAGAAAAATTGAAAATAGGAGTAAATTAGAAAGTTGCTTAAAATTGCATGCTCTTTCTGAATTACAAAAGAAAAAAATTAGGTTCAGTGTCCCTTTAAGTCTGCCCTTTATTATAAGTAGCCTTCTAAACGCCTAAAATTAAAACTCCTAGGGATTAAAATAGTTTTATAACCCATCTCTTATTATTTATATGTGATCATTTAAAAATAATATTGCCTGGTGGTTAGTTACTGGTACAGTAGACACAAGTCCTGTTTTCTATCTGCAGTAGTATTTTATTTTCTATAATATGGATTTATAGGTTTAAACTTATTTTGTTCATATTGATTTAACTCATGAAATTTTATTTTTATTTTGTTTCAATGCTCAGAGATGATTTTTTTTTTAATTTAATGGGTCATAAAAAGGCTTATCTTGTGTTTTGAAACTACAAAATCCTAGATATATGTTTCCTGTTGTGCACCTAGCTGGGGCCCTTAGGTGTGAAAGGGCCTTCTTTCATGTGTTTGGAGTAGATGTTCCCTGAAGAACGAAGGTCCAAGAAAACAAATTTGCACCTCTCATCTTGTTCTATATGGTGCACAGTTTTTTCACCTTGAAGTGGATTTTAAAGGGAAAGTATAGTTAAAATTAAACATTCATGATTCCGATAGGACATGTAATTTTAAACAACTTTTCAATTTACTTTTAATACCAAATTTGCTTTGTTCTTGTGTATTCTTTATTGGAGGCTAAATCTAGGTAGTCTCATTTTCTAATTTCAAAGCCCTTGAAGGCTGCCTCTTATCTCAGGGCATTTTGAAAGTATTTTTAAAGCTAGACAGCACTATTTCCTGTGTGCCATATCGATAACCTTGTGCTCACTCCCATGGAGTTTACTTAGGAGCAAGAACTGATTGGCTAAAATGTAAGTATGTCAAAGAACCGAAATAAGGGGCAGACTGCAGAGGCTTAGATGCAAGGTAATAACAGAGGCAAAAAGTCTATTAATATAACTGTGTTGGTTATGCAAAAATGGGGAATGGGTAATAAAGGGATTATCTATCTTTTTAAACAATAACAATTCTGGAGTAGACTGTCCTTTTAACTGAAGACAAAACAGTGTGTTGCAAGGTTATCTTATTTCATTGTTCAGTGCCATGTGCATTGTGAACGGATTGGTTGTAATAAATCCAGCATATTAAACATAACAATGTGCCACAACTTTTCTCCTTTTGCATAAAAAAACTATACATTCCTACATAGCAATTTTTAAAACCTATAATCTCCTAAAACACAAATTCATAATACCTAATTTTAGTTTTTAGATCCTAAATATCCAGGATGTAATTAATTACATTATACCAAGCATGTATTTAATGGTATAAATTACTGTATGTGTATGGATATTGCATGCAAAAATACAAATTTAGTAAGAGAACCAAAAAAGATGATTATAGTTTTCATTGCTTCAGTTTTCTGCATATTTTATTACTTTGCACATTGGTACCTGTAGTTGTCAGTTCATATATTGTACACCAGATGGTGCTGCAGGATTTTTTTTATGCTCCTCATCAGCCGTTCAAGAGAGATTAACAAATGACTGATGTAGTCAGTGGACCAATATTAACTGCTATTGCCAACTATAATTGAGATTCATAACTAGGATGCTTTTCACTTTATCAGTGCATCACAGAGGAGCTAAAATTAATTTCTAATTTGAAAAGATATCAACCAGGATCAAGAAGTTAGTTTTATGGTTCACTAAGAAAGCAAAAAAAGGTTACGTGTCTTAATTGCAGTTTGTACTGATTAACAAATAGTATAGTACAGGAATGTGAGCAGTTATAAACTTTTCAGGTACATGTATTTTTGTGATATTCTAACTGAATTATTTTATTATTCTTACCCAAACATTGTCGCTACGTGTTTATCCCAGGGAAGTATTATAAGCACATAGTGCAATTGCCAGGGGTGTATTTTGGCCTAAGTAAGGCACTTGTCTAGGGAGGCAGATTGGGAGGGGGCAGTGCTTTTTTGTGGCTATATTTGTAAGAAGCTTACAGTTATTTGCACAAAACATAAATACGCCACTGGCAATCGCTAATGTGTGATATGTTATTTTGCAAACGATAATGCATAATTAGGTATTAGAAGCTATTGATAAAATACATTTTAACCAATGCGAGCTATTTAACCAATCTATTTAAAGGGACAGTCAACACCAGAAATGTTGTTTTTAAAAAAGGTAGAAGATAATCCCTTTATTACCCATATCCCAGTTTTGCATAACCAACACAGTTATATTAATACACTTTTTACCTCAGAATTACCTTGTATCTAAGCCTCTGCAAACTGCCCCCTTATTTCAATTCTTTTGACAGACTTGCATTTTTAGCCAATCAGTTCTGACTCCTAAGAGCTTCACGTGCCTGAGCTAAATGTTATCTATATGAAACACATGAACTAATGCCCTCTAGTGGTGAAAAACTGTCAAAATGCTTTCAGATTAGAGGCATCCTTCAAGGTCTAAGAAATGAGCATATGAACCTCCTAGGTTTAGCTTTCAACTAAGAATACCAAGAGAACAAAGCAAAATTGGTAATAAAAGTAAATTGGAAAGTTGTTTAAAATTACATTCTCTATCTGAATCATAAAAGTTATTTTTTACTTTACTGTCCCTTTAACCAGTTTTATTGCACCCAATACATAAATAGTTTTTCCTATATTTTCAATGGGAAGCAGTAGTAGAGCACTCATTGAGGCCGAATTATCAAGCTGTCAACTATGCTGCATTCGACGGCACCAATACGCTCGCCTAACATCGAGGCCGTGGACCTGAATACGATCTCCATATTTATATTATAAATATATTAACCCCTACCCCGCCACTCCCGGAGCCCACCACAACTAAATAAAAGCATTAACCCCTATCCCGCCGCTTCCGGACCCCTCTGCAACTAAATAAATGTATTAACCCCTAAACCCCTGGCCTCCCACATCACCATAAACTAAATAATGCTATTAACCCCTAAACGTAACAACCCGCTAACTATACATTAAAATGACCTCATCCCTATCTTATAATAAATTTAAACTTACCTTTAGAATTAAATTAAACTATATTAAACTATTAATTAACCTACCCTAACTATTATACTAAAATTACATTAAACTTTATTAAACTATTAATTAGCCTACCCTAACTATTATACTAAAATTATATTAAACTATTAATTAACCTACCCTAACTATTATACTAAAAATACATTAAACTACCAATTAAATTAACTATATTACATATTTGAAAACCTAACCCTACTCAAGTTATTTAAATCTACAATTAAAAATTACTAAATTACAAAAAAATAACAAATAAGTTACAAAAAATAAAAAACCACAGTATCAAAAATAAAAAACAATTACTCCTAATCTAAGAGCCCTATCAAAATAAAAAAGCCCCTCAAAATAAAAAAAAAACCTAGCCTACAATAAACTACCAATGGCACTTAAAAGGGCCTTTTGCAGGGCATTGCCCCAAAGAAATCAGCTCTTTTACCTGTACTTACAGTTTTCGAAGACCGGACATCCATCCTCATCCAAGCGGCAGAAGTCCTCATCGAAGCTGGCAGAAGTCTTCATCCAAGTGGGAAAAAGTCTTCATCCATCCGGCGCGGAGTGGCTCCATCTTCAAGACATCCGGCGCAGAGCATCCTCTTCTTTCGACGTCTGTTAAAGAATGAAGTTTCCCTTTAATTGACGTCATCCAAGATGGCGTCCCTTACATTCCGATTGGCTGATAGAATCAGCCAATAGGAATTAAAGGGGAAAAATCCTATTGGCTGTTGCAATCAGCCAATAGGATTGAGCTTTTTCTGGGAACGGCGGGATAGGGGTTAATACATTTATTTAGTTGTGGTGGGTTCTGGGAGCGGTAGGATAGGGGTTAATACATTTATTTAGTTGCGGTGGGCTCCGGGAATGGTGGGATAGGGGTTAATACTTTGATTTAGTGGCGGTGGGGTCTGGGAGCAGCGGGATAGGGGTTAATACATTTTATTTAATGGCGGTGGTGTCGGTGCGGCAGATTAGGGGTGTTTAGACTCAGGGCTTATGTTAGGGTGTTTGGTGTAAACGTAACTTGTTTTCTACCATAGAAATCAATGGGATATCTGGCAGCATCGAACATAAGCTTTGGCTGCTTTCAGACTCCCATTGATTCTTATGGCATCCGCGGCCTCCAGGGTGGCGGATTGAAAACCAGGTACGCTGGGCCGGAATAATGGCGAATGTACCCGTTAGAAATTTGTTAACTTGCAAAAATTGTCAGACAATGCCGAATTTGTATTCGGAACATCTGTAATGACGTAAGCATCGATATGTGTTGGATTGAGACCGGAGGATCGTATGTTACATCACAAATTTCAACTTTTGCCGGTCTGTAGGCTTTGATAACTAGGTTGAATCAAGCTCGCCACAATTACGCTGCAGAATTCAAGCGTATTTCAGGTTGACGGCTTGATAAATATCCCTCATTGTGTTACAAGTCGTCAGTTAATTGTCATGCTTACGCACAATCTGAAATATCGCTTTTGCATTTAGCGCTTTTGAAAAACAGGTATTAACTGTTATGGCTTGCTATGGTGCATTCAGAAACATTGAAAGCAAAGAGCTTAACCAAAAATTAAAATGTTTGTGCTCCATTAGATTAGTGCTCGAGGGTTATTCGGCATGAATTTTAGTAGAGATCTATTTTGTGAGGTAAAGAGAGTACCTGTGATATCTGATATGAATATTGTAGTGTGCATTATACTGCCACACACACAATATATATTAACCATGGACTCCTCTTGCAGTTTTACTTTTCATTGGTAATTTACATTAACAAATAACAGCATTTTATTTTTGCACTAAACTGTCTCTTAAAATGAGCAGAAATGATTACACGTGGTTAGGGATAATTTTCCCATTTAGGGAGAGATTACAAGTGGAGCGCTAAATTCGGCCATTTACGTCCTCGCAATAAATAAAAAGCCATTAGGTAGCAATTAGTGCTCCCAATTGCCCTCAAATTTTAGTCTAGTGTGGGTTTTGTAATTAAAAATGTCACAAAGCTGTTTTTAGGGCTTAAAGGGACACTGAACCCAAATTTTATTCCTTTCGTGATTCAGATAGAGCATGCAATTTTAAGTACTTTCTAATTTACTCCTATTATCAAATGTTATTCTCTTGGTATCTTTTTTTGAAATGCAAGAATGTAATTTTAGATGCCGGCCCATTTTTGGTGAACAACCTGGGTTGTTCTTGCTGATTGGTGGATAAATTCATCCACCAATAAAAAAAAAGTGCTGTCCAGAGTACTAAACCAAAAAAAAAGCTTAGATGCATTTTTTTTTTCAAATAAAGATAGCAAGAGAATGAAGAAAATTTATAATAGGAGTAAATTAGAAAGTTTCTTAAAATGTTATGCTCTATCACGAATCATGATAGAGCATGCAATTTTAAGCAACTTTCTAATTTACTCCTATTATCAAATGTTATTCATTCTCTTGGTATCTTTATTTGAAATGCAAGAATGTAATTTTAGATGCCGGACCATTTTTGGTGAACAACCTGGGTTGTTCTTGCTGATTGGTGGATAAATTCATCCACCAATAAAAAAAGTGCTGTTCAGAGTACTAAACCAAAAAAAAGCTTAGATGCATTTTTTTTCCAAATACAGATAGCAAGAGAATGAAGAAAAATTGATAATAGGAGTAAATTAGAAAGTTGCTTAAAATGTTATGCTCTATCATGAATCACGAAAGAAAAAAATTGGGTTCAGTGTTCCTTTAAAGTGAGCGGGGTGTTTAGAATATAAATGGCACTGAAATTTGCCTTTCCATTGCAGTCTGTGGGGAACTGTGTGTTCTCTATAAATATAAATATATATGTATATGCTTATATACCTATATATTTATGTGTTAAAATGTATATATTAAATATATATTAATATACATATTGTATATATTTAAAATTTGCTAACCCCCTTTGCTGTGCTAGGTTCTCAGCCATGTCTGAGAGCATGAAAACGAGGCTCCCATTTGAGCCTATGGAACACAAGGTTATGTTCACATTGTTGCCTAACTTGCAATACCAGCGCACATTTGCGTGCGATGGTATTACTGAATGGAGCACAAATATTGTTCTTGTGTAAGCGATATTTTGCTCTCCACTCATAATCTGGCCCTTAATGGCAGGTTTCTGCTCTACATATTTACATAGTATCTAAAGTGATTGCCTCACATTCTTTTGGCAATATTATATTTTGTTATCCTAACTGGACAGTGTGCAGAGTACAAAATTGTCTGCTGATACAATATCACTTAAATTTCTATAATCTCCATGTCAGTGACTCCTTATCACCAGAAATTCAGCTGATACAGGCCACTAAGACAAGGCTATCACAAAACACATTCCCTTTGAATTGCTGTGTTAAAATATCTTTATGCACTAGAGAGTGCTGCCATCATATATCCCAATCTATGTTTCCCTTAAAAAAAAGTATTTTTAGAGCATTCTATCATAAGCCTGGGTCTGTGGCTATGCATAGCTGGATTTGAGTTTCATAATTAGCTATTTTTTATAAATGTGCTTTTAATGCAATAATAGCACGAGGACTTAGCTACTGATAATGCATTGTGCAACAACTTTAAATATTGACTTGAATGAATCGGCTTGAATGAAGGTTTTTTTTAGATAGTATTTTATTTGGGGGGTTGGGTGTGTGGGTGGTGGGTTTTACTGTTGGGGGAGTTGTTTGTATTTTTTTTTACAGGTAAAAGAGCTGATTACTTTGGGGCAATGCCCCGCAAAAGGCCCTTTTAAGGGCTATTGGTAGTTTAGTTTAGGCTAGGGTTTTTTTTTATTTTGGGGGGACTTTTTTTATTTTAATAGGGCTATTGGATTAGGTGTAGTTAGTTTAAATATCTGTAAATTGTTTATCATTTTCTGTAATTTAGTGGGTTTTTTTTTTTTGTACTTTAGCTAATTTAATTTAATTTAGGTAATTGTATTTAATTTAGTTAATTTATTTAATTATAGTGTAGTGTTAGGTGTTAGTGTAACTTTTATTATTTATTTTACAGGTACTTTTGTATTTAGTTTAGCTAGGTATTTATTAAATAGTTCATATCTATTTAATAACTATTCTACCTAGTTAAAATAAATACAAACTTGCCTGTAAAATAAAAATAAACCCTACGATAGATACAATGTAACTATTAGTTATATTGTAGCTATCTTAGGGTTTATTTTACAGGTATTTAGTTTTAAATAGGAATAATTTAGTTAATGATAGTAATATTTATTTAGATTTATTGTAATTATATTTAAGTTAGGGGGTGTTAGGGTTAGACTTAAGTTTAGGGGTTAATAACTTTAATATAGTGGCAGCGACATTGGGGGAGGCAGATTAGGGGTTAATAAGTGTAGGTAGGTTGCGGCGACATTGGGGAAGGCAGATTAGGGGTTAATAAATATAATGTAGGTGTCGGCGATGTTGGGGCAGCAGATTACGAGTTCATAAGTATAATGTAGGTGGCGACGGTGTCCGGAGCGGCAGATCAGGGGTTAATAATATAATGTAGGTGTCGGCGATGTCGGGGCAGCAGATTAGGGGTTAATAAGTATAAGATTAGGGGTGTTTAGACTCGGGTTTCATGTTAGGGTGTTAGGTGTAAACAAAAATTTTATTTCCCCATAGGAATCAATAGGGCTGCGTTACTGAGTTTTACGCTGCTTTTTTGCAGGTGTAAGACTTTTTCTCAGCCAGCTCTCCCCGTTGATTCCTATGGGGAAATCGTGCACGAGCACGTACGACCAGCTCACCGCTGACTTAAGCAGCGCTGATATTGGAGTGCGTTAATGAGCAAAATTTTGCTCAATGCTCACTTCTTGTCTTTTAACGAAGGGTTTCTGAAAACTCGTAATACCAGCACTGCATGTAAGTGAGCGGTGAGAGAAAACTGCTCGTTAGCACCGTACAGCCTCTAACGCAAAACTCGTAATCTGGGCCGTAAGTTGCTATATACAGAAAACTGCATACTATGATTATATTGGCTGCAGGATTTAATTTTTAAAGAATGCCCCCTGCTTCAAGCGAATTTATTACTATCAATATGAGACATCTCGCCACTTGCAGGGACTGACCCTTTTTGTACGATAATTCCGCCAGGGCAGCTACTGAGAGGGTTGGCGAGAAAAACAATATCTGAAATTGCAAGGTCTAGATCATAGGCCCATGATTTCAGGTTGTGAAGGTAGAAGGTCCAGGGGTAATTTGCAAAAAGTACTTTGTTACAGAAAGGGTAGTTGATTAATGGAATAAATTTCCAATAAGTTTGAATGACAAAGACTGTAATGTAACTGAAGAATGCGTAGGATATACAGAAGGCTATTATAAGAATTAATTAAGCTTATGAATCAAAGGGAAATATATGCAACTTTATGGGCTTTTTCATTCAGTATTTCTCATTAGATATGAAAGGGCTATACTACTGTCACTGTAAAGATTGCTGTATAAAATGACTGCTTCTGATCTGTTTGTATGATTGTAATGCAGAGATATTGTCATATAGTGCAGAGTGTTGTGTTTATTAGTGTATATATGCCTTGCATTATCATATAGTGCAGAGTGTTGTGTTTATTAGTGTACAGACACCTGGCATTATCATATAGTGCAGAGTGTTGTGTTTATTAGTGTATAGATGCCTTACATTATCATACAGTGCAGAGTGTTGTGTTTATTAGTGTATAGGCACCTTGCATTATTATATAGTGCAGAGTGTTGCGTTTATTAGTGTATAGATGCCTAACATTATCATACAGTGCAGAGTGTTGTGTTTATTAGTGTATAGATGCCTAAAATTATCATACAGTGCAGAGTGTTGTGTTTATTAGTGTATATATACCTTGCATTATTATATAGTGCAGAGTGTTGCGTTTATTAGTGTATAGATGCTTAACATTATCATATAGTGCAGAGTGTTGTGTTTATTAGTGTATAGATGCATTACATTATCATATAATGCAGTGTTGTGTTTATTAGTGTATTGATGCCTTACATTATCATATAGTGCAGAGTGTTGTGTTTATTGGTGTATAGATGCCTTACATTATTATATAGTGCTGAGTGTTGTGTTTATAAGTGTATATATACCTTGCATTATTATATAGTGCAGAGTGTTGCGTTTATTAGTGTATAGATGCCTAACATTATCATACAGTGCAGAGTGTTGTGTTTATTAGTGTATAGATGCCTAACATTATCATACAGTGCAGAGTGTTGTGTTTATTAGTGTATATATACCTTGCATTATTATATAGTGCAGAGTGTTGCGTTTATAAGTGTATAGATGCATTACATTATCATATAGTGCAGTGTTGTGTTTATTAGTGTATTGATGCCTTACATTATCATATAGTGCAGAGTGTTGTGTTTATTGGTGTATAGATGCCTTACATTATTATATAGTGCTGAGTGTTGTGTTTATAAGTGTATAGATGCCTTGCATTATTATATTGTACAGAGTGTTGTGTTTATTAGTGTATAGATGCATTACATTATCATATAGTGCAGTGTTGTGTTTATTAGTGTATTGATGCCTTACATTATCATATAGTGCAGAGTGTTGTGTTTATTGGTGTATAGATGCCTTACATTATTATATAGTGCTGAGTGTTGTGTTTATAAGTGTATAGATGCCTTGCATTATCATATTGTACAGAGTGTTGTGTTTATTAGTGTATATATACCTTGCATTATCATATAGTACAGAGTGTTGTGTTTATTAGTGTATATATACCTTACATTATCATATAGTGCAGACTATTGTGTTTATAAGTGTATAGATGCCTTGCATTATCATAATGTACAGAGGGTTGTGTTTATTAGTGTATAGATGACTTACATTATCATATAGTTATGAGTTTTGTGTTTTTTAGTGTATATATACCTTGCATTATCATATAGTACAGTGTTGTGTTTATTAGTGTATAGATGCCTTGCATATATACATTTTTTATTTTGCCAACTGGCAATTTCATGTGGACAAGTTCTCTGCTTGAGAATTGGTCTTCTTACAGCTTGATATATTTCCATGTTACACATGCTAGTATCAGTCTAGATATAATGGTGAAAAAGAAAAGAGATCATCCTACCTCTAGGTTCATGTGTTTTATATATTGTACTACTGTTTCATTCATTATATAGAGCCACCACTGATTTGCTATGTAATGCAGAGCCACCACTTTGGTATGTTACATCATGCAGAAATTAAATTATTATAGGTATTATATTTAAAAAAATGAATAGTCAAGAATTTGATGTGATAACAAAAATCTATTTACTCTATCATTATAGATGATGTGCTTAACACATCACCAGATCATTTGTTATGAAGCAGTAATGGCAGGGTATATAATTTCAAATGCTCACAAATAGTGATGTCACGAATAGTTCACCGGCGAATAGTTCCCGGCGAACATAGCATGTTCGCGTTCGCCGCGGCGGGCGAACATATGCGATGTTCGATCCACCCCCTATTCGTCATTATTGAGTAAACTTTGACCCTGTACCTCATAGTCAGAAGACACATTACAGCCAATCAGCAGCAGACCCTCCCTCCCAGACCCTTCCACCTCCTGGACAGCATCCATTTTAGATTCATTTGGAAGCTGCATTCTTAGTGAGAGGAGGGACAGTGTAGCTGCTGCTGATTTAATAGGGAAATCGATAGCTAGGCTAGTGTATTCAGTGTCGACTACAGTCCTGAAGGACTCATCTGATCGCTGCTGTAAGGACAGCACCCCAAAAAGCCCTTTTTAGGGCTAGAATATCAGTCTGCTTTTTTTTTTTTTTTTTCCTGTGTAATCTAATTGCAGTTGCCTGCCTGCCTGCCAGCGTGTGTGTCAGGCTCATAGCGTATACTGTGCCCACTTGCCCAGTGCCACCACTCATATCTGGTGTAACAGTAGTGTACATTTAAAAAAAACAACACTTTTTTGACTGTGAAATAATAGCAGACAGCTGCCAGTACCCAAGATGGCCACCAATAAGGCAGATGGGGAGGGTTAGAGAGCTGTTTTGGGGGAGATCAGGGAGGTTGGGGGCTAAGGGGGGATGCTACACCACAGCATATGTAAATATGCTAAAAAAAAATAAAAAATTTTAAAAACCTTTTCTTTTAGTACTGGCAGACTTTCTGCCAGTACTTAAGATGGTGGGGACAATTGTGGGGTGGGGGAGGGAAGGGAGCTGTTTGGGAGGGATCAGGGGGTCTGATGTGTCAGGTGGGAGGCTGATCTCTACACTAAAGCTAAAATTAAAATTAACCCTGCAAGCTCCCTACAAACTACCCAATTAACCCCTTCACTGCTAGCCATAATACACGTGTGATGCGCAGCAGCATTTAGCGGCCATCTAATTACCAGAGAGCAACGCCAAAGTCATATATGTCTGCTATTTCTCAACAAAGGGGATGCCAGAGAAGCATTTACAACCATTTGTGCCATAATTGCACAAGCTGTTTGTAAATAATTTCAGTGAGAAACCTAAAATTGCGAAAAAATTTAAGTTTTTTTGTAAATTTTATCGCATTTGGCGGTGAAATGGTGGCATTAAATATACCAAAATGGGCCTAGATCAATACTTTGGGTTGTCTACTACACTACACTTAAGCTAAAATTAACTCTACAAGCTGCCTACATGCTCCCTAATTTACCCCTTCACTGCTGGGCATAAAACACGTGTGGTGCGCAGTGGCATTTAGCAGCCTTCTAATTACCAAAAAGCAACGCCAAAGCCATATAAGTCTGCTATTTCTGAACAAAGGGGATCCCAGAGAAGCATTTACAACCATTTATGCCATAATTGCATAAGTTGTTTGTAAATAATTTCTGTGAGAAACCTAAAGTTTGTGAAAAAGTGAACAATTTTTTTTATTTGATCGCATTTGGCGGTGAAATGGTGGCATGAAATATACCAAAATGGGCCTAGATCAATACTTTGGGTTGTCTACTACACTACACTTAAGCTAAAATTAACTATACAAGCTGCCTACATGCTCCCTAATTAACCCCTTCACTGCTGGGCATAAAACACGTGTGGTGCGCAGTGGCATTTAGCAGCCTTCTAATTACCAAAAAGCAAAGCCAAAGCCATATAAGTCTGCTATAATGGCATGTCTGGCACACAGTGTTGGGGCAAGGGTCCATCTGACCACTGATACCTGGTCTGCAAAGCATGGTCAGGGCAGGTATATCACCTACACTGCGCACTGTGAAGCGGGCGTAACCCTTACACTACCTGATCGATACAACATCATACCTGATGTTTTAAAGCACGTTATTCCAAACAATTTAGGAATGTTAGGTGATTTATGCCCTTTATGGATTAAAACCAGACTCTGCATCAACTATGTAATTTTCCATGGGAGTTTTGCCATGGATCCCCCTCCGGCATGCCACAGTCCAGGTGTTAGTCCCCTTGAAACAACTTTTCCATCACTATTGTGGCCAGAAAGAGTCCCTGTGGGTTTTAAAATTCGCCTGCCTATTGAAGTCTATGGCGGTTCGCCCGTTCGCGAACTTTTGTGGAAGTTTGTGTTCGCCGTTCGTGAACCCAAATTTTTAGGTTCGCGACATCACTTCTCACAAATAGAAAAATGCTCTACCAGGAACGAACAACATCTCAATAGCTTGTTCAATGGCGTGTCACTACCTAGGAGCAGCCTCTTTTAGCCCTGTTCTGCTTTTCACAAAGGAAAACTTTCCTGAAGCATATCAGTCTGATCCTGCAAAGAAAGGTGTGGACGCCTTGCCCAATGTGCTTAGAGGAATATGGCTGCACCTCACTGACGAGGCCCATAGGAGGCTGAAACGATAGTCGGGGTTGTCCTGTTCCTTGTTCAAAGGAGAATTTCCTGGTATTTCGGTGCTGGACTGAACTTTCTTGGCAGGATCAGACTGATATGTTTCAGGAAAGTTTTCCTTTGTAAAAAGCAGGACTGGGCTAAAAGAGGCTGCATCTAGGTGGTGACTTGCCATAGAACAAGCTATTGAGCTGTTGTTCATTCCTGGTAGTGCGCTTCTCTTTTTTTGTATGCAAGGGTATATCATTTCTTCAGAGAAGGGGTGGCTTTTATTTGATTTTTTACTATAAATCACATTTGTAGCCGCTAATCAAAAAAATAAATAAAGTTTTACCTTTAAAATCTTTTTCTAGCAAGGCTCCCCTGCCATCCCCAAGCTCCCATTGTGGTGGTATATCCAATTAGCCGGCTACAACATTAACTTTCTATTATGTTCTATTCTGCACACTCCTTTTCTGTCTGTCTGACTGCCCAGCTTCCTAAAGCAGACAGGCCAGACATGCACAGTCGTGTCTCTTAACCCAGCACACTGGTGTAAACTGGGGATCACTTTAAGTACCACATAGCAATTCACTGCTATGCGCATCGATAAATGCTGTCGGCATTTATCAATGTGCGACGGAAATGATACGCTACATTGTATCATGTCCGCTCGCACATTAATAAATTGGCCCCTATATCTTCTGTAGCCTGCTTCTGAGACATCAGTATACATCTGATTGATGTGTAAGACAGCATTACATAACTAATATATTCAGATGTGAGGAAAAACAGAATATGCTGTAATACTGGAAAACTATAGTGAGTCTACGGGGTATCACACTGGTATTCAATAGAGCACACTCACTAATGTCTAGTTGCTTAAAGTGGCATTAAACACTAAATACATGTTACAAGCATAATATTGAAGTTGTTTCATGCCTCCTCTAGTCATAGGTGCCGCCATTTTGAAATCTGTCTCACTACATTCTAGCCTGACCTGTTTTTTCAAATGTGCAGCACATCCTGCAGTGTAACCTAGGTTCCATAATGGCAGCACCCACGATTAGAGGGATGTGCACGATATGTATTTAGGGCTAGATTACAAGTGAAAAACTTTCATGAATTAAATAGGGCATGTCATTTTAAACAACTTTCCAATTTACTTTTATTACCAATTTTGCTTTGTTCTCTTAGCTTAGTTGAAAGCTAAACCTAGGAGGTTCATATGCTAATTTCTTACCTTGAAGGTCGCCTCTAATCTGAAAGCATTTTGACAGTTTTTCACCACTAGAGGGCGTTAGTTCATGTGTTTCATATAGATAACATTGAGCTCAGGCACGTGAAGCTCCTAGGAGTCAGCACTGATTGGCTAAAAATGCAAGTCTGTCAAAAGAACTGAAATAAGGGTCAGTTTGCAGAGTCATAGATACAAGGTAATCACAGGGTAAAAAGTATATTATTATAACTGTGTTGGTTATGCAAAACTGGGGAATGGGTAATAAAGGGATTATCTACCCTTTTAAACAACAACAATTCTGGTGTTTACTGTCCCTTTAACACTGTCTGATAAAAAAATTTGCACAAAAATGTTATAAGGGCTCAAAGGCAAAGGGCTTTAACATTGAGACACATACATATACTGTACATTGCTAAAGATGTATATGTATGTATATATATAAATGAATATATGTGTACATATATAATAATGTATTTATATGTGTATATATGTATTTACAGTCATATATACACATATAAGACATTAATATATATGTACAAATATATAAACATATTTGTATAAGTGCATTAGAGCCTTTTGACATTAAGTAGATGAAAACATGATAAAACATATTTATGCAATATTCATATTTAATAAAGATTTTAACTGTGTATTTACTGTAAATAGTTCACATTTGCTAATGTGAATATAGGTTGTTTTTCTCCATTAACTTCAATAGGGAATGCGAAAATGCGATGGTGTTTGCGCGATCTCGGGTGTTAGTTGTTTTTTTTCTACTTAAGTTAGGATTTTTGCACTATTCGGGTTACAGGTTGCGCAAAATAAGTTTTTTTTGGAACTTGTAATATGAACGTAACCCGATTAGTGCAAAAAGCTTAAAGGGACACTGAACACAATTTTTTTTTCTGTCATGATTCAGATAGAGCATGCAATTTTAAGCAACTTTCTAATTTACTTCTATTATCAATTTTTCTTCGTTCTCTTGCTATCTTTTTTTGAAAAAGAAGGCATCTAAGCTAAGGAGCCAGCAAATTTTTGGTTCAGAACCATGGACAGCAGTTGTTTATTGATGCTGTCCAATCAGCAAGGACAACCCAGGTTGTTCACCAAAAATGGGCTGGCATCTAAACTTACATTCTTGCTTTTCAAATAAACATACCAAGAGAATGAAGAAAATTTGATAATAGGAGTAAATTAGAAAGTTGTTTAAAATTGCATGCTCTATCTGAATCACAAAAGAAAAAATGTGGGTTCAGTGTCCCTTGAACTCTAGTGGAGATTTCGCAATCTTGTAATCTATCCCTAGTGTTTAGTGTCCCTTTTGTTTTTTTTAGTATTCTGTTTCTTTAAAAAACACATCACTAAATAAATTACTCATAATCTTCTCATATTACTTTAACACCAGCAAATAAGCAATGCCCATCCCTTCCAGAACGTTTTCCCTCATATTTTTTATATTTTCTTTATTCCACGCAGGCTGCTGTCATCGTTATTCTTTATTTCTCAGTAAACATAATCTTTGTAGTTTGTACTGAGGCACTTCAAAGAACATTATGTAGAGAAGCTGTGTTTGCAGCAGGGTGTCCTTTATCATAGTGAGTGGGCAAAGTTGAAGTATATTGTTTATGATGAGTAGGAAGGGGTTCAGTTTCAAGATGCTTGCTGTTTACAGGCCTGAATCTACGTCTCTAAAGGAATGACTCTTACATGCATTCTGAAGAGTAGTTTAAATTGGAATCCCCAGTTGTATGTGATGTTATTGGCACATAAGTGTATTAACAAGCGTCTCATCAACACCTCTTTACTGGAGTGATAGAGGAGACAGTACTGCATACAACAGGGAGACTGCAAAGAATGTGTGTTTTATCCTTAAAGGGACATAAAACCCCAACATTTTCTTTCATTATCCACATACTACATGCAATTTTAAACAACTTTCTAATTTACTTCTGTTATCAAATGTTCTTTGTTTTCTTGTTATCCTTTGTTGAAAAGCAGGGGCAAGATTACATATGCAGCGTCACCCGCAAAAGCCGGCGACGCAGGTTTTTACACGGTTTTGGTATCACGTATACGGCGCCGCATAGAAATGCGGTGTGTATATTTCACACGTCGCCCGCAATTTTTACTCCCATAAACTAACATAGAACCGCGTCACAAAATGGTATCACATATTCAGCACAAGGACTTACGCGGCGAACATTGAGAAATTTTACTCCATTTTCACCTCGCCACACATAGGCAGGGGCAGCAAGCCTTAAGATGAAAATGTGAGCACCGTAACTCCCGTAATTCCCTGAAAATATAAACTAACACCTAACGCGTGCGCAATATCTATCTACCTGTCAACCGCCAACCCCCACCGCAATAACTAATAAAATATATTAACCCCTATTCCGCCATTAACCCACATCGCAATAAACGTAATAAATGTAAGAACCCCTAATCCGCCATTAACCCACATCACAATAAACCTAATAAATGTATTAACCCCTAATCCGCCATTAACCCACATCGCAATAATCCGCCATTAACCCACATCACAATAAACCTAACAAATCTATTAACCCCTAATCCGCCATTAACCCACAACGCAATAAACCTAATAAAACTATTAACCCCTAATCCGCCATTAACCCACAACACAATAAACCTAATAAAACTATTAACCCCTAATCTGCCATTAACCCACAACGCAATGAACCTAATAAAACTATTAACCCCTAATCTGCCATTAACCCACAACGCAATAAACCTAATAAAACTATTAACCCCTAATCTGGCAAACCCACACAACGCAATAATCCTAATAAATCTATCAACCCCTAATCCACCATTAACCCACATCGCAATAAACCTAATAAAACTATTAACCCCTAATCTGCCATTAACCCACAATGCAATGAACCTAATAAAACTATTAACCCCTAATCCGCCATTAACCCACAACGCAATAAACCTAATAAAACTATTAACCCCTAATCTGCCATTAACCCACAACGCAATGAACCTAATAAAACTATTAACCCCTAATCCGCCATTAACCCACAACGCAATAAACCTAATAAAACTATTAACCCCTAATTCGCTATTAACTCACAACGCAATATAACTAATAAAACTATTAACCCCTAATCCACCAAACCCACACAACGCAATAATCCTAATAAATATATTAACCCCTAATCAGCCAACCCCCCCACAACGCAAATAACTAATTAAATTACTAAGCCCCTAAACTAACACCCCCTAAATTAACCCCAATTACCTAAATTAAAAAATACTATGTTACAATTAAAATAAAAAAGCTAACATTACTTACAAATAAAAAAAACCTAAAATTAAATTAATTTAATATTACAAAAAATAAAAAAATATAACATTACATAAAATAATAAACCAAATTATCAAAAATAAAAAAAATGGTTATTTGAGTTACTGTTGTCTTTCTATCATCATCGAACCAGTCTGCCAATTCTCCTCTGACCTCTGACATCAACAAGGCATTTTCGGCTACACACTTGCCGCTCACTGGATATTTTCTCTTTTTCGGACCATTCTCTGTAAACCCTAGAGATGGTTGTGCATGAAAATTCCAGTAGATCAGCAGTTTTTAAAAAATACTCAGACTAGCCCGTCTGGCACCAACAACCATGCCACGTTCAAAGTCACTTAAATCCCATTTCTTCCCCATTCTGATGCTCAGTTTGAACTTCAGCAAGTTGTCTTCCCCACGTCTAGATGCCTAAATGCATTGAGTTGCTGCCATGTGATTGGCTGATTAGCAATTTGTGTTACCAAGCAATTGAACAGGTGTACCTAATAAAGTGGCTGGTGAGTGTATATATATATATATATATATATATATATATATATATATATATATATACAGTATCTCACAAAAGTGAGTACACCCCTCACATTTTTGTAAATATTTTAATATATCTTATCATGTGACAACACTGAAGAAATGACACTTTGCTACAATGGGAAGCAGTGAGTGTACAGGCTGTATAACAGTGTACATTTGCTGTCCCCTCAAAATAACTCAGCACACAGCCATTAATATCTAAACCGTTGGCAACAAAAGTGAGTACACCCCTAAGTGGAAATGTACAATTTGGGCCCAAAGTGTCAATATTTTGTGTGGCCACCATTTTTTTCCAGCACTGCCTTAACCCTCTTGGGCATGGAGTTCACCAGAGCTTCACAGGTTGCCACTGAAGTTATCTTCCACTCCTCCATGACGACATCACGCTCCCTTCCATTTGAGGATGCTCCACAGATGTTAGAGACCTTACGCTCCCCCACAGATGCACAATAGGGTTTAGGTCTGGCGACATGCTTGGCCAGTCCATCACCTTTACCCTCAGCTTCTTTAGCAAGGCAGTGGTCATCTTGGAGGTGGGTTTGGGGTTGTTATCATGTTTGAATACTGCCCTGCGGCCCAGTCCCCAAAGAGGGGATCATGCTCTGCTTCAGTATGTCACAGTACATGCTGGCATTCATGGTTCCCTCAATGAACTGTAGCTCCCCAGTGCCGGTAGCACTCATGCAGTCCCAGACCATGACACTCCAACCACCATGCTTGACTGTAGGCAAGATAAACTTGTCTTTGTACTCCTCACCTGGTTTCCACCACACATGCTTGACACCATCTGAACCAAATAAGTTTATCTTGGTCTCATTGGACCACAGGACATGGTTCCAGTAATCCATGTCCTTAGTCTGCTTGTCTTCAGCAAACTGTTTGTGGGCTTTTTTGTGCATCGTCTTTAGAAGAGGCTTCCTTCTGGGATGACAGCCATGCAGACCAATTCGATGCAGTGTGCGGCGTATGGTCTGAGCACTAACAGGCTGACCCCCCACCCTTTAACTTCTTTGGTCGACCATGGCGAGGCCTGTTCTGAGTGCAACCTGTCCTGTGAAACCCCTGTATGGTCTTGCCCACCGTACTGCAGCTCAGTTTCAAGGTCTTGGCAATCTTCCTATAACCTAGGCCATCTTTATGTAGAGCAACAATTTTTTTTTTCAGATCCTCAGAGAGTTCTTTGCCATGAAGTACCATGTTGAACTTTCAGTGACCAGTATGAGAGAGTGTGAGAGCGATAACACCAAATTTAACACACCTGCTCCCCATTCACACCTGAGACCTAGTAACACTGAGTCACATGACACCGGAGAGGGGAAATGGCTAATATGGCCCAATTTGGACATTTCCACTTAGAGGTGTACTCACTTTTGTTGCCAACGGTTTAGACATTAATGGCTGTGTGTTGAGTTATTTTGAGGGGACAGCAAATTTACACTGTTATACAGGCTGTACTCTCACTACTTTACATTGCAGCAAAGTGTCATTTCTTCAGTTTTGTCACATGAAAAGATATGATAAAATATGTACAAAAATGTGAGGGGTGTACTCACTTTTGTGAGATACTGTACATATATATATATATATATATATATATATATATATATATATATATATAGTAACAAAGGCCCACATAGCTGTTACCAAAAAACAAGTCTGTCTTGATGCCAAGATACCCAATCAAAACTCGTGATAATATCAATGTATGCAAATTAAACTTGTTTACTTGCTTTGTCATTATTATTTAAACAAAGACTTATAACTTATTTGCTTGCTCTGTTTTACAGTACAGCTTCAGAAATTAAGGTATTAATATGTTTATCAGTTAGTAAGACTGCATAAAATAAAGAAAACATTATTAACTGCTAATTTCTGCTATATTTAATATAAGTCTATGTGTGCTATTTGTGCACTGAATAATTGTATAACTAATCTGCAATCATCTTCATCAGAGCTGGAAGAAACTGCATTTTACCCCCTTTAAATGTAAGATTTTAACAAGGCTCTCTAAAAGAAAGGGTTGAAGAAAAAGATACAGAGGGAATATAAGAATTATACAGTATATATATATATATATATATATATTTCTTTTTAGATTGACCCCAGCAGAGTAGACAGCATAGCAAAGCAAGCAGAATAATAAGCTGACAAGATTTATTTGTCATTTTAATGGATGCTGTATAACCCCTATTGCTTTGTGCATGCGTTTGTTGCAGTCTCCGCCAGAGATGATGAAATAAGATTTTGGCTAGAAGATAAAAAGGAGATACAGTTGATTGCTTAAGCTGGGCATGTCACCAAAGCAACAAGTGTACAATATTTTAAATGCAAGGCCCTTTTTTTTTAGAACCCACATGACATTTCACCTTTTCCATCGTACACCAAGGTCATTTCCTTAGGGCTCCATGGTTCAAAGCCTCTTTAAAGAATCTTAATTAAGTTGGACTTTAGTTAAAATTAACACCAGCCTTTAATGTCGCTGCCAGACAGTTAAAATAGCAATATTCCGTTGTACACTTGCTTATGATCAAATGACTTCCTGGAGATATTTTTTCTGGTCTTATTCCTTCTATGACTGAGTCATCCTTAGATCAGAGAACCAAAAGATTTACTTTTGATTTGATTCTGCAAATTGTATTAACATGCATATTTCTGCAGTTCTTTAAAGTAATAAAACATCATGACCTAATTTAGAGGTTAGTATCAGTTTAATGGATGTGAAACTCTTTAGAAATGTTACCTGACAGCCTGGGATACCTATGTAAAGTTGTTGTTGTGTGTGTATATATATATTTCTTTCATCTAATTGGCAAGAGTCCATGAGCTAGTGATGTATGGGATATACAATCCTACCAGAAGGGGCAAAGTTTCCCAAACCTCAAAATGCCTATAAATACACCCCTCACCACACTCACAATTCAGTTTTACAAACTTTGCCTCCTATTGAGGTGGTGAAGCAAGTTTGTGCTAAGATTTCTACGTTGACATGCGCTTCTCAGAATTTTGAAGCCCGATTCCTCTCAGAGTACAGCGAATGTCAGAGGGACGTGGAGAGTATCACCTATTGAATGCAATGATTTTCCTAACGGGGGTCTTTTTTATAGGTTCTCTGTTATCGGTCGTAGAGATTCATCTCCTACCTCCCTTTTCAGATCGACGATATACTCTCATATACCATTACCTCTACTGATAACTGTTTCAGTACTGGTTTGGCTATCTGCTATATGTGGATGGGTGTCTTTGGATAAGTATGTTTTTATTACTTAAGACACCTCAGCTATGGTTTTGGCACTTTATGCATTTATATAAAGTTCTAAATATATGTATTGTACTTATAATTGCCATGAGTCAGGTTCATGTCTTTCCTTTTGCAGATTGTCAGTTTCATATTTGGGGAAAATTAATATTAAGATATATTTTTTTCTTACCTGGGGTTTAGTCTTTTTTTCAATTGACTACTTTGTTTCAAATTGCGGGCTTACTTAGACTCGCGGGTGCGCCAAATGCTACACTTTATTGTGTCATTCTTGGCGTGTGAATTTTTTGGCGCGAAAGGCACGTCCGTTGACACAAGTTCGTCATTCCCGGTGTCGTAATTGACGCAGAGGTTTCACACAGGGTTGCGTCATTAGTGACGCGAGTGTGTCATTTCCGGACATGGTTGGTGCCAAAAAAATTTTAAAGTTACGTTGTGCGTCATACTTGGCGACAAACTTTTCATTATTTATTTGTCCCATTGCTTTTTGCCTCTTGCCTTTTTCTATGTCAGAGGGCTATGGTATTTGCATTTTTTCCCATTCCTGAAACTGTCATATAAGGAAATTGATAATTTTGCTTTATATGTTGTTTTTTCTTTTACATTCTGCAAGATGTCTCAATCTGATCCTGCTTCAGAAGTATCTGTTGGAACTTTGCTGCCTGACATCGGTTCTACCAAAGCTAAGTGCATTTGTTGTAAAATTGTGGAGATTATATCTCCTAATGTCATTTTTATAAGTTGCCATGATAAACTTTTACATGCAGATAGTGTGTCCATCAGTAATAGTACATTGCCGGTTGCAGTTCCTTCAACTTCTAATGTACATGATATACCTATGAATTTTAAAGAATGTGTTACTGATTCTATTCAGAAGGCTTTGTCTGCATTTCCGCCTTCTATTAAGCGTAAGAGGTCTTTTAAAACTTCTCATAAAGTTGATGAAATTTTAAATGACCGACAACATAATGAATTATCCACCTCTGATGAGGATTTATCTGATTCAGAAGATCCTTCCTCAGATATTGACACTGACAAATCTACTTGTTTATTTAAAATGGAGTATATACGTTCTTTGTTAAAAGAAGTGTTAATTACTTTGGATATTGAGGAAGCTAGTCCTCTTGATATTAAAACCAGTAAACGTTTAAATTCTGTTTTTAAACCTCCTGTGCTTACTCCAGAGGTTTTTCCTATTCCTGATGCTATTTCTGATATGATTTCTAAGGAACGGGTACTCCTTTTAATCCTTCTGCAAGGTTTAAAAAATTGTATCCTTTACCAGCAATTTCAATACAGTTTTGGGAAAAGATCCCCAAAGTTGATGGGGCTATTTCTACTCTTGCTAAACGAACTACTATTCCTATGGAAGATAGGACTTCCTTTAAAGATCCTTTAGATAGGAAGCTTGAATCTTATCTAAGGAAAGCCTATTTATATTCAGGTCATCTTCTTAGGCCTGCAATTTATTTGGCTGATGTTGCAGCGGCTTCAACTTTTTGGTTGGAGAATTTAGCACAACAAGAATTGAATTCTGACTTATATAGCATTGTTCGTTTACTACAACATGCTAATCATTTTATTTGTGATGCAATTTTTGATATTATCAAAATTGATGTTAGATCCATGTCTTTAGCTATTTTGGCTAGAAGAGCTTTGTGGCTTAAATCTTGGAATGCTGATATGACATCTAAGTCTAGATTACTATCTCTTTCTTTCCAAGGTAATACTTTATTTGGTTCTCAGTTGGATTCTATTATTTCAACTGTTACTGGGGGGAAGGTAGTTTTTTTGTCTCAGGATAAAAAACCTAAGGGTAAATCTAAGGCTTCTAATCATTTTCATTCCTTTCGTCAAAATAAGGAACAAAAACCTAATCCTTCCCCCAAGGAAACTGTTTCCAATTGGAAGCCTTCCTCAAATTGGAATAAATCCAAGCCTTTTAAGAAACCAAAGTCAGCCCCTAAGTCCGCATGAAGGTGCGGCCCTCATTCCAGCTCAGCTGGTAGGGGGCAGATTAAGGGTTTTCAATGATGTTTGGGCAAATTCTGTCCAAAATCAATGGATTCAGAGCATTGTCTCTCAGGGTTACCGAATAGGATTCAGAGTAAGACCTCCTGTGAGAAGATTTTTTCTCTCACGCATCCCAGTAAATCCAGTAAAAGCTCAGGCTTTCCTGAAGTGTGTTTCAGACCTGGAGGTTTCAGGGGTAATCATGCCGTTTCTTTTTCGTGAACAAGGTCTGGGGTTTTATTCAAATCTATTTATTGTCCCAAAGAAAGAAAATTCATTCAGACCAGTTCTGGATCTGAAAATTTTGAATCGTTATGTAAGAGTACCAACTTTCAAGATGGTGACTATAAGGACTATTCTGCATAAATAAAAAGAGAGAAGCGCTCAACCTGGGAACGAACAATAGCATAATAGCTTGCTCTATGGCTAGTTACCACCCAAGAAGCAGCCTCTTTTTGCTCAACATGTGCCTTTCACAGAGAAGAACTTTCCTGAAGCACATCAGTCTGATCCTGACTTCACAGTACAGTCCAGCCCCGAAATACCAGGCAATCCCTCTCTGAACGAGAGAAACAGCAAAACCCCAGACGTACGTTTCGGCCTATTGTGGGCCTCGTCAGTGAGGTGCAGCCATATCCCTCTAGGCACACTGAGCAACGGGTCCATGTCTGGATTCCCGCATCACACTTAGGGAGACTTCCCAAAATGTCATAATTTGCATAAATAAAAGGAGAGAAGCGCTCAACCTGGGAACGAACAATAGCATAATAGCTTGCTCTATGGCTAGTTACCACCCAAGAAGTCAGGATCAGACTGATATGCTTCAGGAAAGTTTTTCTCTGTGAAAGGCACATGTTGGGCAAAAAGAGGCTGCTTCTTGGGTGGTAACTAGCCATAGAACAAGCTATTATGCTATTGTTCTTTTCCAGGTTGAGCGCTTCTCTCTTTTTTATTTATGCAAATTATGACATTTTGGGAAGTCTCCCTAAGTGTGATGCGGGAATCCAGACGTGGACCCGTTGCTCAGTGTGCCTAGAGGGATATGGCTGCACCTCACTGACGAGGCCCACAATAGGCCGAAACGTACGTCTGGGGTTTTGCTGTTTCTCTTGTTCAGAGAAGGATTGCCTGGTATTTCGGGGCTGGACTGTACTGTGAAGTCAGGATCAGACTGATATGCTTCAGGAAAGTTTTTCTCTGTGAAAGGCACATGTTGGGCAAAAAGAGGCTGCTTCTTGGGTGGTAACTAGCCATAGAACAAGCTATTATGCTATTGTTCTTTTCCAGGTTGAGCGCTTCTCTCTTTTTTATTTATGCAAATTATGACATTTTGGGAAGTCTCCCTAAGTGTGATGCGGGAATCCAGACGTGGACCCGTTGCTCAGTGTGCCTAGAGGGATATGGCTGCACCTCACTGACGAGGCCCACAATAGGCCGAAACGTACGTCTGGGGTTTTGCTGTTTCTCTTGTTCAGAGAAGGATTGCCTGGTATTTCGGGGCTGGACTGTACTGTGAAGTCAGGATCAGACTGATATGCTTCAGGAAAGTTTTTCTCTGTGAAAGGCACATGTTGGGCAAAAAGAGGCTGCTTCTTGGGTGGTAACTAGCCATAGAACAAGCTATTATGCTATTGTTCTTTTCCAGGTTGAGCGCTTCTCTCTTTTTTATTTATGCAAATTATGACATTTTGGGAAGTCTCCCTAAGTGTGATGCGGGAATCCAGACGTGGACCCGTTGCTCAGTGTGCCTAGAGGGATATGGCTGCACCTCACTGACGAGGCCCACAATAGGCCGAAACGTACGTCTGGGGTTTTGCTGTTTCTCTTGTTCAGAGAAGGATTGCCTGGTATTTCGGGGCTGGACTGTACTGTGAAGTCAGGATCAGACTGATATGCTTCAGGAAAGTTTTTCTCTGTGAAAGGCACATGTTGGGCAAAAAGAGGCTGCTTCTTGGGTGGTAACTAGCCATAGAACAAGCTATTATGCTATTGTTCTTTTCCAGGTTGAGCGCTTCTCTCTTTTTTATTTATGCAAATTATGACATTTTGGGAAGTCTCCCTAAGTGTGATGCGGGAATCCAGACGTGGACCCGTTGCTCAGTGTGCCTAGAGGGATATGGCTGCACCTCACTGACGAGGCCCACAATAGGCCGAAACGTACGTCTGGGGTTTTGCTGTTTCTCTTGTTCAGAGAAGGATTGCCTGGTATTTCGGGGCTGGACTGTACTGTGAAGTCAGGATCAGACTGATATGCTTCAGGAAAGTTTTTGTCTGTGAAAGGCACATGTTGGGCAAAAAGAGGCTGCTTCTTGGGTGGTAACTAGCCATAGAACAAGCTATTATGCTATTGTTCTTTTCCAGGTTGAGCGCTTCTCTCTTTTTTATTTATGCAAATTATGACATTTTGGGAAGTCTCCCTAAGTGTGATGCGGGAATCCAGACGTGGACCCGTTGCTCAGTGTGCCTTGAGGGATATGGCTGCACCTCACTGACGAGGCCCACAATAGGCTGAAACGTACGTCTGGGGTTTTGCTGTTTCTCTTGTTCAGAGAAGGATTGCCTGGTATTTCGGGGCTGGACTGTACTGTGAAGTCAGGATCAGACTGATATGCTTCAGGAAAGTTTTTCTCTGTGAAAGGCACATGTTGGGCAAAAAGAGGCTGCTTCTTGGGTGGTAACTAGCCATAGAACAAGCTATTATGCAATTGTTCTTTTCCAGGTTGAGCGCTTCTCTCTTTTTTATTTATGCAAATTATGACATTTTGGGAAGTCTCCCTAAGTGTGATGCGGGAATCCAGACGTGGACCAGTTGCTCAGTGTGCCTAGAAGGATATGGCTGCACCTCACTGACGAGGCCCACAATAGGCCGAAACGTACGTCTGGGGTTTTGCTGTTTCTCTTGTTCAGAGAAGGATTGCCTGGTATTTCGGGGCTGGACTGTACTGTGAAGTCAGGATCAGACTGATATGCTTCAGGAAAGTTTTTCTCTGTGAAAGGCACATGTTGGGCAAAAAGAGGCTGCTTCTTGGGTGGTAACTAGCCATAGAACAAGCTATTATGCTATTGTTCTTTTCCAGGTTGAGCGCTTCTCTCTTTTTTATTTATGCAAATTATGACATTTTGGGAAGTCTCCCTAAGTGTGATGCGGGAATCCAGACGTGGACCCGTTGCTCAGTGTGCCTAGAGGGATATGGCTGCACCTCACTGACGAGGCCCACAATAGGCCGAAACGTACGTCTGGGGTTTTGCTGTTTCTCTTGTTCAGAGAAGGATTGCCTGGTATTTCGGGGCTGAACTGTACTGTGAAGTCAGGATCAGACTGATATGCTTCAGGAAAGTTTTTCTCTGTGAAAGGCACATGTTGGGCAAAAAGAGGCTGCTTCTTGGGTGGTAACTAGCCATAGAACAAGCTATTATGCTATTGTTCTTTTCCAGGTTGAGCGCTTCTCTCTTTTTTATTTATAAGGACTATTCTGTCTTTTGTTCAGCAAGGACATTATATGTCTACAATAGACTTGCAGGATGCTCACCTTCATATTCCTATACATCCAGAACATTATCAGTTCCTGAGATTCTCTTTTCTAGACAAGCATTACCAATTTGTTTCTCTTCCATTTGGCCTAGCAACAGCTCCAATAATCTTTTCAAAGGTTCTGGGTGCCCTACTCTCTGTAATCAGAGAACATGGTATTGCAGTGATTCCTTATTTGGACAATATCTTGGTACTAGCTCAGTCTTTACGTTCTGCAGAATCTCACACGAATCAAATAGTGTTGTTTCTTCGAAAACATGGTTGGAGGATCAATTTACCAAAAAGTTTCTTGATTCTTCAGACAAGGGTAACCTTTTTAGGTTTCCAGATAGATTTAGTGTCCATGACTCTGTCTCTAACAGACAAGAGATGTTTGAAATTGGTTGCAGCATGTCGGCACCTTCAGTCTCAGTCATTCCCTTCAGTGGCTATGTGCATGGAAGTTTTAGGCCTCATGACTGCAGCATCGGACACAATTCCTTTTGCTCATTTTCACATGACACCTCTCCAGGTTTGTAAGATGAATCAATGGTGCCGGGATTATACAAAGATATCACAATTAATATCCTTAAATCCCAATGTTCGACACTCTCTGACGTGGTGGTTAAATCACCAGCATTTAGTTCAAGGGGCCTCTTTTGTTTGGCCAACCTGGACTGTGATCACAACAGATGCAAGTCTTTCAGGTTGGGTAGCTGTCTGGGGATCTCTGACAGCACAAGGGGTTTGGAAATCTCAAGAGGCGAGATAACCAATCAATATTTTAGAACTACGTGCAATTCTCAGAGCTCGTCAGTTTTGGCCACTGTTGAAGAGAGAACCGTTCATTTGTTTTCAGACAGACAATATTACAACAGTGGCATATGTCAACCATCAGGGTGGGACTTACAGTCCCCAAACTATGAAAGAAGTATCTCGGATACTTGTTTGGGCGGAATCCAGCTCCTGTATAATTTCTGCGGTTCATATCCCAGGTGTAGACAATTGGGAGGTGGATTATCTCAGCCGTCAGACTTTACATCCAGGGGAGTGGTCTCTCCTTGTGGATGTGTTTTCTCAGATTGTTCAGATGTGAGGTCTTCCAGAAATAGATCTGATGGCTTCTCATCTAAACAAGAAACTTCCCAGATACCTGTCCAGGTCCAGGGATTCTCAGGCGGAAGCAGTGGATGCGCTAACACTTCCTTGGTGTTATCAACCTGCTTATATCTTCCTGCCTCTAGTTCTTCTTCCAAGAGTGATCTCAAAAATCATCATGGAACAATCATTTGCGTTGCTGGTGGCTCCAGCATGGCCCCACAGGTTTTGGTATGCAGATCTTGTTCGGATGTCCAGTTGCCAACCTTGGCCACTTCTGTTAAGGCCGGACCTACTGTCTCAAGGTCCGTTTTTCCATCAGGATCTCAAATCGTTAAATTTGAAGGTATGGAAATTGAACGCTTAGTGCTAAGTCATAGAGGTTTCTCTGACTCAGTAATTAATACTATGTTACAAGCTTGTAAATCTATCTCTAGGAAGATTTATTATCGAGTTTGGAAGACTTACATTTCATGGTGTTCTTCTCATAAATTCTCTTGGCATTCTTTTAGAATTCCTAGAATTTTACAGTTTCTTCAGGATGGTTTGGATAAAGGTTTGTCTGCAAGTACTTTGAAGGGACAAATTTCTGTTTTGTTTTTTTGATTCAATAATTTTTTTATTGGGTTTGCGTATTCTCATACATTGTCATCCAATAACAATAATAAGCTAGAACATGCTTGACCTCTGATAGCCAAGTAGAGTGTGTAGGTGTTGTTTGAGATTTCCACAGTCTAGGTATTAGTCTTTTAGCACTAGTTAACATTAACTGGAGCAACTTTATGCAGTACTTACAATGAAGTTGCGGGAGAAAATTGAGGAGAATAAGTTTAGGACAGAGGGATATATCTGAGCCTAGAATCGTATTGATACTGCTTTCCAGGCCCCTCCAAAAGTCAGATATGAGCGGGCATTCCCACCAAATATGTAACATGGTGCCTGTACCTCCGCATCGCCTCCAGCAAGCGGAAGAGGCTGTTGGAAAAATATACCAGAGCCTCTGTGGTGTCAGATACCAACGGGATATTATTTTATAGTTCGTTTCTGCTATGAGTAATGAAGTAGAAGTTGAATGGGTGGCTTTAAAGCAGGATCTCCATTCCTCCTCTGAGATATCCCCTAGTATTTCTGCACTCTATTTCTGGAGATAAGAAGGCTTTTGTGTAGGAAAGGATCCTCTAAGCAATTTATAGGTTATCGAAAGGAATCTTTTCTGGATTTCAGGGTTTGTACATAGTCGCTCAAATATAGTTAGTGGCCTGAGGATATCTGACTTATGTTCGCTATTGTAAAGTGCGTGTCGGATCTGAAAATACGAATACCAGTTGTGAAACGGTGGGCCTAGTTCATTGAGCAGTTCTGCTCTGGCTTTAAGTGCTCCTGCGCTTAACAATACAAAGATGGGCAAGTTTTGTAAATGTGTCGTGGTATATACGTGTGCAAAGGGTGGTTGTTGGAAAAACAACTGATTCCCTAGTAGTGGGGATAAAGGAGAAATATGGGTGGATATCCCTTTGTTGTGTTTGAGTAAGTGATCCCATACATTGAGAGTAGTCTTAACATAATAGTTTTTGTGCGCTTGCGGTGGTCTATGGAGCCATGAAATATCTCTCATGGTTGTAACCTTCAATAAGGCACATTCTATTTGCACCCATGTAGACTGAGTGTCAGGGCGAGACCAAGAGAGAACTCTGGTTAAATGAACAGCTTTGTAGTAATTCAGAAGATGTGGGACACTAAGTCCACCGTCTTCTTTGTTTAGGAGTAGAGTATCTTGGGAGACCCTAGGTTTTTTATAGGACCAAATGAATGAGTTGAGCATTCTCTGTTGGGTTTGAAGGTACGAAGTGGGAAGTGCCATTGGTAGTGTCTGGAAAAGGTAGACGTATTTTGGGATAATCATCATCTTGATAGTATTAACCCTTCCCAGCCAGGACAAATGGCCTTGTTTATGCCAGCCCTCGAGAAGAGTTTGCACTGCTCATTGAAGGCTGATATAGTTACATTGAAAAAGCTCTTGGTGAGTGCTAGGGAGCAAGAGACCTAAGTATTTCAGTTTGTCAGTTAATCTAAATTTCGTCTGGGTTTTTATGAAATCTAAGTCCTGGGTGGGCGTGTTCAAAGCCATTATTCCCGACTTTTCCATATTAATGGAGAAGTTAGATACTCGGCCATACGTATCCAAAGTACGGACCAGGGCGGGAAGATTCGTGGATGGGGATTGAAGCGTAAAGATCACGTCATCTGCAAACAACAAGCATTTTTGATTGATATGGGCGTATTGTACTCCAATTATGTCGGGATTATCCCTAATCTTTATAGCCAGGATCTCTATCGTAATAGCGAACAGTAGTGGAGATAGTGGACATCCCTGTCGAGTTCCATTTGTTATGGGAAAAGATTGTGAAGCAGTACCATTGATCTGTACTCTAACTTGGGGTTTTGAGAATAGGGCCTGTATCCGAGACTGAAAAGTCGGAGAAAAACCAAACTTCGACAGGGCCCCCACATAAAATGCCAGTTGACCCTGTCGAAGGCCTTCTCTGCATCCGTCGATAAGAGAGTAAGGGGGGTCTGACCTTCATAAGAGGACTGCAGTGAGTGCAAAACTCTAACCGTATTGTCTTTAGCTTTCCTTCCCTTGACAAATCTAACCTGGTCCGGGTGTATCAAATTTGGCAGAATGTTATTCATACGGTTAGCAAGTATTTTCGCATAGATCTTTATGTCAATATTTAAAAGAGAAATATGGCGATAACTACTTGGTTGGTTGGGTGGTTTGTCAGTTTTTGGTATAACCGTTATAAGGGCTTCAAGTAGGGATTGGGAAAAGGTTTCACCTTTATCTATTGAGGTATATAATGTATGTAATGGTGGACCTAGTTGATTTCGGAGCAGTTGAAAGAATTTGGCTGTTAAACCGTCCGGACCAGGGGATTTGCCATTAGGGAGGGCATTGATGGTAAGTGCAATTTCCTGGAGTGTTATGGGAGAATCTAGGAGTTGTTTTTCCTCTTCTGAGAGTTTTGGGGTTTCAACGGTATTTAGATATTTATCTATGTCACCGATTTTTTCTTGGGATATATGGGGGTCAAGATTATAAAGTTTGGAGTAGTAAGAGACAAAGATATTGGCTATATCCTCATTTTTGCTTACTAAATTTCCTAAGGGGTGTGTGACGGATCTTATAAAAGAGTTAAATCTTTGTTTTTTGAGTGATCTAGTTAGAGGCGCCCTGCTTTGTTACTTTCAGAATAGAATTTAGCTTTAGAAGTGAGCGCCCTCAGATGTGCATTTAAAGTTAAGTATTTGTTGAGGTTGTCTCTTGCTAAGGATAAATCTGAGAGTTTTTGAGCGGAAGACGGGTCAGTTTGTGAGCAGCGTCAGCTTGGGATAGATTATTAGTCAGGAGTAGTAGGAGTGTAGCATTTATATGCCTCCCAGTTGTTAACTGCAGATGTATTGTCAGGCTTATTTATCAAAAAATATAGTCAGGTCTTCTAGGGTTTCTGGGTTCATAAGAATAGAGTCATTGAGTCTCCAGTTAAAGGATTTCTTAGGTCTGGTAGGCCAACGGAATGTGGATAAAACCATACTATGGTCCGACCAGGGTGTGTGCAGAAAATTAGAGTGAGTCAGGTCTGCAAGAAGCGACTGATCGCACATTAGGTAATCTAAGCGTGAGTATGTGTGTTTAGGATGTGAAAAAAACGTGAAGTCCCTTTGTGTGGGATGGGCTATCCGCCAGGTATCAAATAACGAAATCGAATGTAGTGCGGTACAGTTTGTTTTTCGCATTTTATTGGAGCGTTTTTCTGCAGATAGAAACCCCTTCACATTTTGGCTAGCTATTGTTAATGTGCTCATGGTTGATGTCGGAAACTCAATGATAGTAACAACAGAATTATTGTTCTCTATATGGGAAGAATGTGGTCAGGTGTATTTAAATCAGGCCTCGTGAGGAAACCAGGAGGTGTGAATGGAGGGGGAGGGTGGGGAAGGAGGAAGTAAGGGAAGAGGAAGAAAGAAAAAAGAATGGGAAATATTAAGAAGCAGAAAGTATATGTCGGACCTTAACACACTGGTGCCGACAAAAACTTAGGTAGAAGCAGTCCAGGTTGATAAAATGTACGGGAAAAAAGAAAAATAACGTAAAATGTTAACAGGTACAAGAACAGTTGGGGCAAATTAACAAGCCGGGTGCTTGTTTAGGTACAAATCTTGTTATACAACCTTGTTCACAAGCGCTATAAGGTATACGTTACAGGTATCCTCATATATCTCTTAATGTGAGTGTTGCATTCTGGTCATTAACCCAATAGGGATAATGACAGATGTCATGCAAAATTTAACACACACTAAAAACAATTATTTTAGGTTAATTCCTGTACGTCCGGCCCGCTCCGCCCACTGCCCGCTAGGAAGGACAGGGCTGATGTTAGAGAGAAGGCACCTTTAGACTGTGAGCTCTCCGGAGCAGGGCCCTCTTCCTCCTGTGCTAGATTTGTTTAGTCTTGTTATGTTTTGTATTGTATCACAAATCTTTGTCATTGTATACCCCTATCATTGTACCCAGCGCTACGGAATTTGGCGGCGCTATACAAATAAATGATAATAATAATAATAATAATAATAATCTCGGGACATCTGGATTGGGCAGCCCAGGCCGGAGGCCACAAACTCATATTCAAAGCAAATCACAACAGATTCATATTTCAATAAGTGACAAGCTAATCACATTTTACCCTAAATATGAACAATAGAGAATATGCACATAACAGGAACCATGAGTATTGCAGTTCTTCATTATTAAAACAAACTGGAAACGACAAAAATTTATATGTGCAAACATATTATCACAATGCCTTATAGTAGGCACAGGCAGGGAGAGTACGTTCACAACTACATCATAACAAAGGCATGCTTGGTAAACAATAAGTATAAACATAAACAATAAACTATAATCCTGCAATAAAAGCTAAGGGAAAACCATTATCACACTATGTAGGTTATTCTTAATTCAGCCTAAGCAGGTATACTGGAACTTAACATGTAAAAGTCAATGGTTAATGCCATTATCAGATACATTCAAAGCAGTTCAAGGACAGTAGGTATTATACTTGCCGCAATCTTTTGGACCTTTGTAGATGCCTCATGGTTAGTCAGGAAGTTCACAATATGAGGCAAAACCATATTTTCAAGTGAGTTTTGACAGTCCAGTGGCACTGGCATGAACATGGCTAAAGAAATGTGACTCGGTCACCCAGGTTGTTGCATGTCCTCTTCTACTGGGGTTATTTGTCTCCGTTTGGGTTGACTGGTTAATTTATCAGGCAGGGGTCTTCTCTGTGGTTTCGGGGCCAATTGGTCTGGAGGGATCTTACGTGTGAGATGTCCGACTTCTGTGGGCGGGGTTGGTATACCCAGCGCTAAGCAGAACCCTTCTATTTCAGATGTTGATCTACAGTCATATCGGCTTCCATTTTTTGTAGCTATGATTGAGGTAGGGAATCCCCACCTGTAGGGGATTTTAAGTTGTCTCAAATGTAGAGTCAAGCCCGAAAAAGTCTCTTCTCTTTTGTAGAGTTCTTGCAGACAGGTCTTGAAATATCTGTATACGGATGTTTTGAAAGACCACAGCTTGTTGGTTTTGGGCCAGTTTATAGATTTCTTCTCGTTGCTGGTAGTTTTGAAAATGGACAATAATGTCTCTTGGCGGGGCGTCAGCTGCTGGTTTCGGGCGAAGTGCCCTATGTGCCCTTTCTAAGATGAAGTTTGATTGTTCGCCTTCAGAAGCACTTGCCATCTCAGCAAAGAGACCCTGTAGAAAGTCTAGAATTTCGTTGTTTTGTATGGACTCTGGGATGCCCCTGAACCGCAAGTTGTTACATCTAGTGCGGTTTTCAAGGTCGTCTATTTTATCTTCTAGGTCTATAGAATGTTGCTGTTGATGTTTTACCTTGGAAGACAAATCCGCCATATTTTGAGAAAGGACATATTCTTGTTCTTCCAGAGAATCAACTTTTCGGCCCAGGTCGCTAATCTCCTTTTTGAGGTCAGCGCACTCAGTTTTTATACACGATTTGACTTGGTCAATCAGATCTTCCATGGCTTTAAATGTGATGGGAGAATGATCTCTGACGGCAGAAGCTACAAGAGATGGGCTACTTGGGACATCTGAATCCTCTTCCATGTCATCTATATTGTTAGGTGGTATTAGGGGAGACCCCAATTTCTGTTTAGGTTTTTCAGCTTGTCTGAAGAAGGCAGTCATTCCCTCCTGGGGTTTCTGAGATGTCTTCTGTTGTTTATCATTTTTGGTTCCTTTTCTTTGTGACATTTTGGCAAGGCCACAGTGTCCTAGGCTAGATGGCAGAACTTGGAGTTCTTAAGAGATGTATACGTGTTGTGTTTGAATTACGTTTAGTCTTATCTGGCTTACCCCACTCTCCAGGGAAAGTGCCCTCACAGGGCGATGCCGTAAAAAGGGAGGAGGATATGACCCGCTGTTATGCCAAACAGCGGGAAACGGAAGGAGAGTGGGGTATTATAAGTATCTCCCAGAGGCCAGTGAATGGTTTTAAGAATCACCAAGTAGGAGCAGTGTGCTTCCTGCTACTCTCAGAATAGCACTTTGAGATGAAAAGTGTAATAATACAGTCATAGAGAAAGTTATCTAAAGTAAACAAAATGAGTCACTGTATAACATCTCTAGGTGCTGGTGTGTGCAGATATGAGCAAGTCCTTAGGCATAAAAAATAATGTGATTACCTTTGCTGCAAGTACTATAACACAGTTATGCTGCAATCTCCCGGTGCAGATACATGTATTTCAAAGTGACATAATACATATCAATTCCATGCTTTGCCGCATCATGTAGGGGCTACCATTACCTTTCTTTTTCAGGTTATGGAGTACCAGTGAGCCTCTTGTAAATAAACTTCTCAGCAGTAGGGATGACAAATTAGTGTGCACCGGAGCGGAGCCCCGCCCCCCCCCCCCCGGTGCATGGGTTAGAGAGCAGACAGATATTGTAAGTTATTGGTGACCGGTCTTTTCAGAGAAGTGTTTGCCCGGCTGAGGATTCTTTCACAAGGTGAGTGACAGTAATCCCTTAGTCAGAGGTTCTTTCGGCAGTAGTTATGGAGAGTGTCGTGCACGTCGGAGCGGAGCCCCGGCCCTCCGACGTGTGAGGTTGAGGAGAGACATGTGCAGCGATCTAGCTGTGTGAAAATTGCTTACCCTCTCTAGGGGAGAAAGTAGTTTGTGAGGGCAGTCTCCTCCGATGCGAGCGGGGTCTTATTTATAATACCGCTGGAGTTGTTAAGTTTGACTGCATCACATCACACTGGTCCGGGCCCTGTCTTTCCTCCGCTTGTCACTTCGTTGCTCAGCCGATGAAAGAACTGCTAGGCAAAAAATAAAAGAATTCTCATGTTCCTCACTTATTCATATACCCATCCGTGTGTTTGATATTCTTTGGCAGGCTGAATAAGATACATAAGTTGCTCTTAGCACCCGGCTTGTAACAGGAGCCTTAGTGGAATACGGCCATCTTGGTCAGTCGTTCGCTCCGCCTCTGCTCTTTCTGTTTTATTTCACAAAAAGATTGCTACTCTTCCTGATATTCACTGTTTTATACTGGCTTTAGTTCGTATTAAGCCTGTCATTAAATCAATTTCTCCTCCTTGGAGTCGTAATTTGATTTTGAGGGCATTACAGGCTCCTCCATTTGAGCCTATGCACTCTTTGGACATTAAACTACTTTCTTGGAAAGTGTTGTTCCTTTTGGCTATCTCTTCTGCTAGAAGAGTTTCTAAGCTTTCTGCTCTTTCTTGTGAATCTCCTTTTCTGATTTTTCATCAGGATAAGGCGGTTTTGCGGACTTCATTTCAATTTTTACCTAAGGTTGGGAATTCTAACAACATTAGTAGAGAAATTGTTGTTACTTCCTTGTGTCCTAATCCTAAGAATTCTTTGGAAAGATCCTTACATTCTTTGGATGTGGTAAGAGCTTTGAAATATTATGTTGAAGCTACCAAAGATTTCAGGAAGACTTCTAGTTTATTTGTTATATTTTTTGGTCCTAGGAAAGGTCAGAAGACTTCTGCTATTTCCTTGGCTTCTTGGTTAAAGCTTTTGATTAATCAAGTTTATTTGGAGTCGGGTAAGACCCCGCCTCAGAGAATTACAGCTCATTCTACTAGATCAGTCTCCACTTTGTGGGCTTTTAAGAATGAAGCTTCAGTTGATCAGATTTGCAAAGAGGCAACGTGGTCCTCTTTGTATACATTTACTAAATTCTACCGTTTTGATGTATTTGCTTCTTCAGAAGCAGTTTTTGGTAGAAAAGTTCTTTAGGCAGCTGTTTCAGTTTGATTCTTCTGCTGATGTTTTAAGTTTTTCTTTTCTTTATGAGAATAACTTATATTTTGGGTTGTGGATTAATTTTTCAGCATATGGCTGTTGTTTATTTTTATCCCTCCCTCTCTAGTGACTCTTGCGTGGAGTTCCACATCTTGGGTATTTGATATCCCATACGTCACTAGCTCATGGACTCTTGCCAATTACATGAAAGAAAACATAATTTATGTAAGAACTTACCTGATAAATTCATTTCTTTCATATTGGCAAGAGTCCATGAGGCCCACCCTTTTTTTATGGTGGTTATGATTTTTTTGTATAAACCACACTTATTTCCAGATTCCTTTATTGATGCTTTTTACTCCTTTCTTTATCAACCCACTACTTGGCTATTCGTTAAACTGAATTGTGGGTGTGATGAGGGGTGTATTTATAGGCATTTTGAGGTTTGGGAAACTTTGTCCCTCCTGGTAGGATTGTATATCCCATACGTCACTAGCTCATGGACTCTTGCCAATATGAAAGAAATGAATTTACAATATCGCGTGCGCGTTCACGTATTCCCTCATAGAACCCGACATGAAAATATGAATATTTCACATTCCAATGTACTTCACATAACAGAATATGTTCTATTTATTCATAAATTCATATTTATATATATTTTTATATATATATACAGTATATATATATATATATATATATATATATATATATATATATATATATATACTGTATATGATGTTTTTCGGTACAATATATATTTATACCTATAAATATGTATATATATATACTGTATATATATATATATATACACACACACATGATTAGATATAGGTATAGATAGATACATATATATATATAGGAATATCTATTTATAAATACATAGACCATATTCTGCTATGTGCATAACATTTGAATGGAACATATTTACAGTAAATACATAGTTAAAACCTTTATTAAAAATGAATATTTCATAAATATGATTTTTCATGTTTTCATCTACTTAACTGCAAAGGGCTCCAATGCACTTCTGTAAATGTCTATATATGTATACATATGTATTTATGTGTTGTTTATATGTGTATATATGTCTGTAAATACAAATATATAAATATATATATATATATAAACAGGCTGAAGAAAGTGCACTCCACAGGACTTACTTGTTGATCCACTTTATTGTGAACGTTTTCGAGCCTTACCGGCTCGTCCTCAGACAGACAAAACAACAACGGTTGTTGTTGTTGTTTTGTCTGTCTGAGGACGAGCCGGTAAGGCTCGAAAACGTTCACAATAAAGTGGATCAACAAGTAAGTCCTGTGGAGTGCACTTTCTTCAGCCTGTTTATATATATTGTTTGTGCACCCAAGGCAGCTGTTTGACAAGCTTGGAGTGCACTTTGTCTACAAATTTATATATATATATATATATATATATATACAGACATAAATACATATGTACACACATATGTACACACACACATATATATATATATACATAAATATACATCATTAGACATGTAAATATATGTATCTCTATGTTAAAGCCCTTTGCCTGCCTTTTTTTTCTCTAAGCAAGTAAAGAAAGGAGTCACACTGGATCACAGAGTCTTGTATAACTGGGGTTTATTAGACAATGGCAAAAGTCACCGACAGTTACACCTGGTGCGTTTCAAGCATACCTCTGATGAAGCGCATCTGCGCATGCGAGAAACGCGTCAGGCGTTACTGTCCAATAAACCCCAGTTATACAAGACTCTGTGATCCAGCGTGACTCCTTTCTTTACTTGCTTAAATGTCATCACGGTTGGGAATACCGTTTATACCATGCTAAATCTACCGCTGGAACTTTTCCTCTACTTGAGGTGCCTTTCTCTCCCCCTTTTCTCCTCCCAATAGCCTATCGTCTACGGCTTCACTGGTGACGCACCAGGAAGCCAGTCGACTGGGACCACGCCCACCGAGGATCGGAACGCCATACCATGGAACCACAGACCGGACCGGCTTCAGAGGGGTTTCACCACTTGTTTGGAGCTGATCCAGAATAGCGTCCAAGGTGACACCTAGAATACCAGCACATCTGAGTGTACGGTTTCGGCACCGTGGAGGTTCACTCACCTGAACGGCTCCGGATTACACTGTTTATCTCCAAGTGCTACATACATATAGGTAGAAGCGGAGGTAAGGGGGTAAGGCAAATGGACACACCTGACTGACCTCTTACTCCAGTCCTGGATTAACTATTACCAAATTTAAATTGGGACTCTTTAAAATTTCCAAATATGGCCTCACTTCACATTGAATTGATGAGACTTTTGGTATCCTCCTTATTGTTTAAAAAATGTTTTGCTTTTTTTCTCTAACACCTGAAATCTCATATCTTTGAGTCCTTATAACTTTTGTATGATACACTTTAAAAAAATAATTTTATTAGATAGTATTATTATGTGTAACTATACTTTGTAATGTATTTTTGATGTGTTTTGTGACACTTTTTTGTTTCGCAAAACAGTTAACCAGAGCACTGAAGTCACGGTAATCATTCTAAAGTAAATCAAGATTGCGCTCAATCGATTGAGTTTACTTTCAACTCGTAATACCAGCAGCAATACCAGATGAGCGCAAACCCCCGCGATTAACCCCCTATCGCTCGTGCGCAAACATTTGCTCTCCACTCGTAATCTGGTCCTTTGACTGGATATAAGCAAACTGAAAATGTTCATTTTGCTCAGTCAGCCACTCCATTTAGTAAATCCAGAGCTTTTGAACTTTTTTATTTTCTAAGTATATTGATATTGTAGAATAAAATACCACTGCTCACAAAAATCTATTGCACTTTATTTGGACTTTAGACTGAATTTTTTTTTAATAAACATTGAATGAATTTACTTTATTATTATTTTTTTCCTTAAAACATACTACAAGCCTTCCAGGCCTTGTGCCCCTGGCAAGTTTCAAGCAAATCTATTTAGTTGTTTTTAAAGTACAGTATGGGCAAGATTACAAGTGGTGCTCTATTTTTCTTTTCACTCGAGCACAGACTGTGGGCAAAGTAAAAATTTAGCACACAAATTAGAAGTAAAAAGTTAGTGTGCGAGCGAAAGACTCAGACGTGCTAACTTCAGGACTTTGGTTATTGCAACCTTGCTAATTCCTCCCCATAGACTTCTATGGTGTCAGTATATGGCCAGGTTATAACACAATATATTTAATAATTATAAAATATACCAAAAATCATAAAATTAATATAAATTCCTAAATTCTTTTTATTAGTTAATATTTAGAGACACATTAAAATATATTTGTAGGGGGGCGGAGCTAGCCGGCGTCCAAGATGGTCGCTAGCATGTAGAGCTCTGAAGTAGGGTCGGCCCAAAAACAGCCCTAACACCATAGAACCTGCGAGCTGGAAGCTAATAACCAGTGCGTCTGTCTCCCAATAGCCCAGGGATCACATGAAGTGAGGCGGAGAAGACCCGGTGTTATATTTAGCACCGCACACTACCACGGCCTCCTGCGGCCTTCTGACGGCTACCCACATGGCCCACACCGAGCCTTAACAACACCCGCTACTGAGGTGCGACGCACACAAAAGCCTTCACACCGCTTACCGGAGGAGCAACTCTACACCTCACGACCAGCGCTCTCCATCTGACTAGCCACGCGGACACCATGCGAGGGGTGAGAACGTAACACACACATCTTGGCTTCACCACAATAACCTCACATAGGGGTAACTACTCAAATCACGCCATATAACCTATCTAACCTCCATCACCCACCAATTACCCCTGCACCCTATGTGGACCACTGCGCTGCATGACACAAAGATGGCGCCGATAGTCACATCAGCACAGGAACTGCAGCCTCACTATACCTAGTGAAGAGGGAGATAATGCACACCTGCAGGCGCTCCATCTATCATTAAACTTGCTCCTAGCTACAACAACTGAACCAGTATATCACAACAGAAGGGCTCCCTTCCCACTATGTCAGCCAGGAGGGCACCCAGAGCTGAAAAACCCAGCAAGAGCAGTGCAACCCCTACAGTTCATAATTTTTTCAAAGCAGTTGAAATGGCTGCTTCAGACCCAACTGAACATTCAGAAAATCTGCCTTCATTATCACCCACATCAGATACAGGCACAACAGAGACAATGCTCACTAAAGCAGACCTGCAATCTCTACCCTCCAAAGAGGATTTCAACAACTTTATTGCCCAAGTCAGCTCCATGTTAAAATCCAGCTTATCTGAAGTTAGAAAGGAGATAAGTGAAATTGGCAATAGAATAGCACAACTAGAAGAAGACTCAGAACACACAGATAGGCTGCTGGATGCTCAGTCACAACAGACATCCCACCATTCCACTTTAATAACACAACTACAGAACCAAGTGGAAGACTTGGATAATAGGGGGAGACGCCAGAACATTAGAATCCGGGGTGTCACTGAGAACATCAAAACCCCAGAGCTCCTCTCCTATTTACAGACCTTGTTTAATACACTTATGGATAACAAAGAAGAAATCGAGTATCCGCTCGACCGGTACCACAGAGCTTTGAGGCCAACTCCCAAAGATGCAGCCCCTCCAAGGGACATAATTATAAAATTCACAAGTTTCAGAGACAAAGAAGATATCCTCACAGCGGCGAGGAAGAAATCACCCATATCACACAAGGGCTGTGCACTTCAATTTTTTGCCGATTTAAGTCAGCTCACACTAGCCAAGCGACGGGAGACCAGATACCTCACTTTACACCTCAGAGACCTTGGAATCCCCTATAGATGGGGCTTTCCATTTTGCCTCAAAGTGATCAAGGATAATACAACTGCAATCTACAGATCAACTGAGGACCTGGATGACTTCTGCTCATCATTAAAGATCTCGCAACCCAGTCTCCCATCGCTACAGGAAGCCCCCAAAGACCAGCGCCCACCAAGACCACACAGGCAAGAATGGACTCCTGTCCACCACGGGAAAAAGACCAAGCCCTCCAAGGGAATGCCTCCGAACCAAGGAGCAGTCACCTGACTGCAAGGACTACCTTGTGTTAAGTAACCTATATCTGTTGATTGCCATGTTACACATTGCCACAGCGCGGTGTGTTTTATATAGACATTATGCCACATCCTAAGCATCTACCTGTTGCTTTGTTACTGTTTTGTTTTACTATGCCCTTTTTTCTTCTTTTCTTTTCTTCTCTGCATAGTACTAATAGTTAATTGTGTTTATGCTTTATTATGCCACATGTGCTATGTATACAATAAACCAAGTATATGAGTGCTGCGCCATATGCGCCAAAAGTACGACGAAAGGTTATCCATCCTACAGAGAGTTTGCTCCCTGTGGCAGTGTCTATACCTCATAATTCCAGCCCCATATTCTGAGGCCGACCTGCTACCGCAAGTCGTAGCAGCTACTTATTCCCCCCTACTACTCCCCCCCTCCTTTTTTATTGTTTTTCATTCCTATCCACCTACAAGTGTAGCATGAGATATGTTTATGCTTTTAGTTTAAGTTTTACACATGTTGCTTTGTTTTTGTTTACGTTTGCCTTTTACCATTTCAGATATGCCTTCTCTGAACTGCCTCTACCACCACCTACTTTCCCTCCCCCTTCTTCCTGGTCTGGTCGGACCCGCACGACTCACCCTAAAACTCAGCCCCGGGATCTGGATCCATTCGACATAAGGTACAATCCCCCTAGTGAACACACAGCACAGAACCAGTATGGCTCCCACCCTTCCCACCTCCCCCTCCCCACTATTAGCTTAGAATGACCCTCACAGCGACACAGTACTCCCCCCCCACCGGAACACACACCATCAAACTCATAACCCTTAACGCCAGGGGACTGAACTCACCCACAAAGAGGTCGGTCGCCCTCTCCTGTTTTAAAAGAGCTAAGGCAGATGTAGTCTTCATACAGGAGACGCACTTCCCGAAAGATAACTCACCTAAATTCTCAAATAGAGACTTCCCCACTGCATACTTTGCGTCCCATACCAGCAAGCGTGGAGGGGTAGGGATTATGTTCCATAGATCATTACCGTTTCAACTGTCACAAATAGAGGCAGACCCAGGGGGCAGATGGCTAATCCTTACTGGCCTTCTATACAATCGACCTATTACCCTGGCCAACATCTACACCCCAAACTCCAAACAGGCACAGTTTTTCAGAAAAGTCGCAAATAAGATACTCCAGGTTCAAAAGGGCTCTCTAGTCATGGCCGGGGATTTGAACGTAGCCCTTGACCCTTGCATTGACTGCTCCCTAGGCCGAGGCAGTGTACCCCTCAAAACCATCCAAGACATAACCACGACCACCCACAAACTTACCCTGATAGACATTTGGCGGGTGAAACATCCAGGCCAACGCGACTACACGTTTTTCTCTAACCCACACAGGTGCTACTCACGTATAGACTATATTTTCACTGACCAAATCACCTACAGCCTAGTGAGGGACGCCGACATAGAACCCATTAGTTGGACAGATCATGCCATGGTGTCAACCATATTAAACTGGTCAGATAGGCCCCTCTCCCCTTATGTGTGGAGGCTCGATGAATCACTGCTAAAAAGACCTGAGCTGTCCACACGCTTGGCAGAGAAACTAAAAGAATATTTTGAACTAAACAATACACCAGATATAGCACCGCACACCCTATGGGAGGCCCACAAATGTGTAATTAGAGGCGAAATAATTAAACACAAAGCACAGCTGACTAAACAATACCGAGAATCATATAGGTCCGCGACACAGAGCATTCGTGACATAGAGCTACAGCACAAAATGTCCCCCCAAGACAAGAACTTAACAGATAAACTGAGACAGGCGAGGAATGACTTAAATAGACTAATCTATAAAGAAGCTCAAACGAAGGCATTCTTCCTGAAGAAAATGTATCTAGCTACCTCCAATAAGATAGGCCCCTCCCTAGCTAAATCTCTCAAGGAACAAAAACTCAGCTCCTACATACACAGTCTAATCGACTCTGCCGGCCATCAAGCCCTTAGCAGCCACCAAATCGTGGACCAATTCAGGTCTTTCTACAACAACTTATACAACCTACCGAGCCCCTCACTCGCGGCCACCCCACAGGCGCGGGAACAGTACATTGGAGAAGCCGCCCTACCGGTACTCCCCCCAGAGCTATCAGAAACCCTGGAAGCCCCAATAACTACCTCGGAGGTACTCCTAGCAATAAAATCCCTTCCACTACGCAAGAGCCCTGGGCCCGATGGGTTCACCAACATATACTATAAACAGTTTAGACAGCTATTAGCCCCACACCTAACCTCCATGTTCGCTACAATAGATAAGCAGGTACCATGGCCCAAACACACCTTAGAAGCCCATATCATTGTTTTGCCAAAGGCGGACAGGGACCCCCAAAAAGTGGAAAATTATAGACCTATCTCGCTACTAAATTCTGATATCAAACTTTACGCAAAAATATTAGCGACACGACTGAACACAATCCTTCCCGAAATCATCCATGTAGACCAAACAGGGTTCATTCCCAGAAGGGAAGCACGAGACAATACCATCCGAGTACTCCACCTAATAGAACAGTCCAGCCGGTCTAACGCACCGTCAATTGTAATATCAACCGACGCTGAAAAAGCCTTTGACCGGCTGGACTGGGAATTTCTCCATTCTTGTCTGTCCGCCTTTGGCATAGGAAGGGTAATGATCCAAAGAATTCTCAGCCTATACTCCCAACCCTCGGCACGTGTTAAGGCCAATGGTATTCTCTCTGACAGCTTCGAGATAAGAAATGGGACGAGGCAGGGATGCCCCTTGTCTCCACTCCTTTTCGCCATCTCAATGGAAGTCCTGGCCTCTCAGGTCAGAAATAACCCCAACATTACAGGAATAGAGCTAGGTCCTAACTCATATAAAGTAACACTCTATGCGGACGATGTCCTACTTCTACTCACCCACCCGAGTACCTCACTACCTCACCTATTAGGAGAGTTTGATAGATTTAGTGCCCATTCCAACTTCCTCATCAACGCTAGGAAATCTGAGATTTTAAATATAAACACTGAAAGGCAGCAGTTTGCAGCTTTGGCGAATTGTTGCCCCTACAAACTAAACTACGACAAAATTAAATACCTTGGTGTCTATCTTACCCCAAATAGTGGCAAACTGTTTAAACATAACTACATACCTATTATGCACAGACTCAAGAAAGAGCTAGACAACTGGCAAAACAAGCCACTTTCGTGGTGGGGCCGCATACAGGCGGTCAAGATGACAGCCCTCCCACGACTGCTTTACATAATGCAGGCAGTGCCAATACACCTACCAAACACATACCTCCACCAAATACAGTCAATGCTAAACTCATTCATCTGGGGCAGTATTAAACCACGCATTAGCAAAAAAGTAATTATGTCCCCACTGGGAGCAGGTGGATTGGGTGTACCCTCGATCCAGCAATATTATAAGGCAATAGTGATGCAGAGAGTTCTTGAATGGCATGACAACACAAATAGCAAAGCATGGGCATCTATCGACTCATTCCTTCTAACCTCACCTAACCTGGGCCCTTTAGCTTGGATCAGCCCCTCAGCCCGACCACCCCTCGCAAAGACATCACAACTATATGCCCACCTTTTCAAGACCTGGGACATAATACGAGCCAAAGACAAGGGTATTTCTTCCCCTATCTCCCCGATGACACCAATATCACACAACGCCGAATTCCTGGGAGGCCTATTGGCGGAGAGGCATTGCCCAGGCGGCATGTCTAACACAACCCCATTTGCCAACCTAGTCTCTAACCACACTCTAAAAACGCGCTCACAAATGACAGACATAGCTGGGGGGAGCTTCTCCTCCTGGCTCAAATATGCCCAACTGACACACCTCCTGAAAATCTCACCCCACAAGGACAGTCTAACTAGAGAACCGACCCCATTTGAAAAGCTGTGCCTGTCAGGCTCCCCGCCCCGTAGCTCCCTTTCTATAGCAAAGAAAATGTTGGACAATACCCCTATGGCAATACCCCCCTCATACAAGCTCCACTGGCGGGCAGAACTAGGAAGAGAAATATCTGAAGAGCAATGGCTGGCGATTCTATATAGCACTTCCAAGTCCTCGTCCCTAGCTAGAATCTTAGAACTGAATCATAAGATCCTATTCTGTTGGTACCTCACACCCGAAAGAATTAAACAAATTTACCCAAGAGCAGGCGCCACTTGCTGGAGGGGGTGCGGGGCAGTGGGAACGATGGCCCATATATGGTGGTACTGCCCAGTGATCTCCCCTTTCTGGAGGAGAGTAGAGAGATTCCTTAAAGAGCTTATGGGTCCAACATTTAGCTTAACACCCCTCACTGCCCTCCTGAACCACAAATATGGTAAGATCTGCAAGATCAGATGGAAACTCCTACAAATTACTATAAATAGTGCGAAGGCACTCATCTCCCGGAAATGGAAATCCTTAATTGTCCCCACGACCCAGGAATGGCTCCACCACATCTCGGAACTCTTGGAGGGGGAAGAGTATTCCTTCTTCAAGAATGGCAATCTAGCCTTCTTTCACGAAGTCCGGTTCTACTGGGAATCTCTCTCCCATACCCTGAGAGAGACGTCACACTCTACCCCGCCCGGCACCCCGTAGAGAACAATGCCTCCGACCAGACCAACCCCCCTCCCTCCGCCCCCCCCCCCCTCCCCCTCCCCTCCTCTCCCCTCTCCCTCTCCTCCCCCCCCCCTCCCTTCCCCCCTCTTTTTACCTTTCCCCTCCCTCTTTCCCCTTCACTATACATTACTCTTATGTTACATAGGCAGGTAAGGCGATACTAAAGGACAGAAAGGCATTTGTTATTTGTTTATAACTGTTTACAATTGTTAATAACTGTTTACAGCCATGTACGTTGCAGCTGAAACGTACGGACTCACTTATCTTCCAATTGCGCTACAGTCTTAACAAACTGGGAACTCACCACAACTAAGAGGGCTGTCATTGGATCCCCCTCACTTAATATGCCCCAATACAGGAACTACTTGGACTTTAAACCCCATGGACTCTAACATAGAGTGAGGCCACTGGCACCCACCTACCAACTGTACAATTGTTTCCAGAATCTGCATTTTATTGTATCGCAATTATATTTCAATAAAAGTTTTATAAAACCAAAAAAAAAAAAAAAAAAAATATATTTGTAGGAACAAGAATATATATCAATACTATACACGTTTAAAACTATTAAAATATGCTATGCAAATCTCATAAAATTTACCTTTAGATCTAGCCTTATTCACAATAGTCTATCATATCAGAGTTGCATTTAAAATACCACAATGGGACCAAGATATAAGCTACTAACATTCAAACAGTACAATCAGCTATATAGCTACAATTGATTTTAATGCAATTCTAATTAGGACACTAAAAGTACATATATTCTTAATGTAAGCAGTCAGTTTAAATGCCCATTTATTTAAGCTGAAATAAATTCTTAGTTACTTACAATTAAGACCAGTTCTAAGATATATATATATATATATATATATATATATATATATATATATATATATATATATATATATATATATATATATATGCCAGGTTAAATTACTTAGCATCAAGGATTTGTTTAACAATACACAGGCTATGAAATACTAGTTTTACAATACAATTTATTCCTTTAAATCTGCTACCTACAGCAACAAAAGCATACAAAAGGCAAGCTTAAAACTATCCAGGACTATGAACACAGTTTAAAATACTGAGTGTCCCTTTAAATCTATTAACTACAATTTGACTATGGTCTTACCAATTACCTTTGCTTGAAATATTAAAAATTAGAACAACCATGCATCACCAGTTTGAACCAATTTGTAGTTCAATCTCCCAAAAACTTCTTTGTTTATCCAACTTGCCTCAGAATACCAAAAATTAGTTTTTGCATGTGGAAAAGAAAGGTAGCTATTATGCCTTTTGCAACTGTATGTAACACAGCCAGATTTTCATCAGCCACAGTTTAGCACACAGACAGCCAGCCAAAGTTTTAGCAAAAGTTATCTCAACTTAGCAAGAGTTAGCTAAAGTTAGCAAGAGTAGCCAGCCTTTCTCTCTCTATGCTTGGGGTTAAATCATCTGATATAACTCCACCCCTTTTTGTTCTGTACCATCATTGACGAATTGAATAGGCCCTCTGGATCTGCTTTGTGATTGGCCCTTACGGAGCTCAGCATGGATTGGATACTGGGAAGTATCTTTAATCAGTCAAATCTTTTGACTGTTATACTGGATTTTGGCCATCGGGGGCAGCATGACAAACAAACAGTTTAATTTAATCATTTCTAACATTTAAAAGCATTTCTTTAAAATGTGTAATTTAAAATGCTATAATTTCCTTACATTAACAAGTTACATGTTTAAATGCACTGTACTATGTCACATTATTTATTCTGTTTATTTTAAAACCACATGTGAATTTATTCCACTTATAATACATAAAATGCATTTTAAACCCTATCTTTTATGATATAACTTAAAATCATAATATCCTTATCCTGGATTAAATTTCGTTCTTCAGCCATCCGCTCAACATCAATTACATAGATATATGTGGTTCTCACACAATTATATCTACATTGGACTATTATTCCACACAGATTAATATTTCATATCTGTATATCTCTCTTTGAGAGGATAAAATATACAGGATATCATTTAAAATATCAATTATATGTGTACTTCTTAGATGCCTGAAATGAAAGAGATAATTGTTAGAAATGTTAAACATTCATATATCTATTTGCAATATTTATCAATCTCAGCAAATATGAATGTTATTTGTCTCTGCCTGGCCACTTTCATTGTCTAGAATTTATGGATTCAAATACAGCCTGGACATATGGTTGTGTAAGATGTGTATACAGCTCACAGGGGATCATTTCACAGGTAGTTGTTAAAAGCTACAATTCCTTGAATATGTTGGTATTTTCAAACATTCTCACAGATGTAGCGGCTACACTTTTGGCAGGAAACCCATATATGGGCATGTACTTTTGAGGCTCCATCATGCTAATTTCCATTTCCTTGAAATTGTGAGCATCTCATTAGGCTTTAAATTAAAAGTTTTAGACATTTACGTCTCTATTCACTGTATGGGGTCATCTATCTGACAATCTATCCTTCTTTGAAGTGACCCTTCTAAGATTACTTTGAAAGCAATTTCTTTTTAAGTGACTTTGTGACCCATCCTGTGTAATCAACAGAATTGGGGGAGAATTGAACTTTGGTCAGTCAAAGCATTTAATGTCTTATAAATGAATGAATAATTTGGTGCTGATAGCCAAATATATAATAATATATATATATTAATCTTCACATATACCTTGACAATGGGATGCTCTTCAAAAAGCCTAACCTAACACTGCACTAAATCAAGTGTGCTAAATATACAGTATATATATATATATATATATATATATATATATATATATATATATATATATATATATATATATATTTGTAAGACCTATATGATTATATACAGATATATAGAGAGATATATTGTATATTACATTTGATTTAAAAATAACAAGAACATTTTTTTAATTTTGCTTGAGCGCTAACTGCACTCAAAATATAAAACTTAATGCGCTTATTACAAATTAAAAAGTTAGCGTGCGAGCGAAAGACGGATACTCTATTTCTTACTTAAGTGACAATTCATGCTGTAGCCAATAGTATTGCACCCCCTATGGCGTCCAGCAAGTAAATAATAATGCCCCTGGTTTTGGGCTCCAAAGGGGCACGATACGGTTGGCTACAGCTTGAGCCGTCACTGAAGTAAGAAATAGAGCATCCTATAAGGGCGGAGGAATGAAGCAATATATCAAAACATTAAAGCGTAATTATTTTAAAAAAATAAGCACTTACAAACCTTTCATGAATGAAAATGGTAATGTTTTACTTTATGATTACAAATATTGTAACTAAAAATTCTCTGTGGAAACATAAATGAAAGAGCCACAAGCTAAAATAAAGATACTGAATACAAGGATAACTTCAGATAACTAAATCCTTATAACCTATGTCCCACCACTGAGAAATAAAAGGTTAATTTGTTTTATTTCAATTATTATGGGCAAGGTAGAGTTTAATTATGAAATTTTCATTAAGTGAGATTGAGAAACCTGGAATATCCCAGCTTTATCTGGGACACAAATTAACCATTGTATTTAATCTACAATGAAAGAAATGCACCGTATAATCAATTTAATTAAAATCTTTATTTGGGGGGCGGAGCTAGCCAGTGCCCAAGATGGTCGCAGGCGCATAGAGCTCCGAAGTGTGGTCGGCAATATCACTTTACTAGTGTCATAGATATGTGAATCGGGAGCTGCAAACACCTGTACCTGTTCTCTGAGGGCATGTACCACATCAGGCGACCATCATTGAAGCTCCGGTGCGGCGCTTAGCCGGGCACAGCAAACCACAGACCCACGCGGCTTCCTTGAGGCCTACCAAGGTTTTCAACTCAGGCGCACGACCGCATCACCCGGGCCATAGGAAGCATACAGAGCACTTCCTCTCCTCTTTCGACACATTACGGCAGCGGAGAAACGCAGATGTGACCGGTGACTGAATCATTACACGGAGCGCGCCTGTGGAGTAAGAGGGGACCTGAATCCCATCACAGTGCAGCACATACAACACATCGGGCCCTTTCTGCCCCGGGGCTTTGCTACCGCCAAGCACACATGATATGAACAGGAGGGTTCCCTCCGGGCAGCAGCATTAACAATTCAGACAACCATGCAAGGCTAATGTAGAGCAGAAATAGCTGCAAGATGTCTCCGTGAGGGGAACTAATAAGGCACCAGTTTTTTAGGCATGTGCGGGCCTGCTTACTTATTCACCTCATAAAGGAGCGGATACTTGGACATTCCACAATATAAGCCCTATAATTGAACCTGTCATTGTTATCGTGGGGTGCATGATCTGATAAGGGGACCCCCCTATTATAAACTTTTAACAAGGGCCATTTCTATCTGCCTATTATGACCTCTAAAAGAGTACCCAGAGCTGAAAAGGCGGGAAAGGGTAGCACCTCTGCGGCCTCCACTGTACACAGTTTTTTTAAAGCCGTGGAAGCGGCAGCTACTGAACAAGCTGACAACTCGGCGAAAACGCCACCCCCAACCCAAAACTCTGATCTAGAGGAGAGCCCAGGGACAATGTTAACTAAAGCGGACTTGCAAACTCTGCCCTCCAAAGAGGACTTTAATAAGTTTATTGGGCAAGTCAGCTTGATGATAAAATCCAGTCTGTCAGAGGTTAAGAGAGAAATAAGTGAAATAGGTTCCAGGATAGCACAAATTGAAGAAGATGCGGAACAAACTGACAGAATCCTTGACCTCCAGACCCGCCAAATGTCCCACCATTCCACTATCATAACCCAACTACAGAACCAGGTTGAAGACCTGGACAACAGGGGGCGGCGTCAAAATATCAGAATCAGGGGGATCTCGGAAAATATCAAGACCCCAGAGCTCCTACCATACCTACAAACTTTATTTAACAAACTAATGGACAATGAGGAAGCGGTGGACTACCCTCTAGATAGATACCACAGAGCTCTGAGACCCCCCCCCCGAAAGATACTGCCCCCCCGAGAGACATCGTCATCAAGTTTACTAGTTTCAGGGACAAGGAGAATATCCTCACGGCAGCCCGGAAAAAATCTCCCATCACACACAACGGATGCGCCCTTCAATTCTACGCAGATCTCAGCCAAATGACCCTAAGCAAAAGACGGGAAGCCAGATATCTCACTCTGCACCTAAGAGATCTTGGCATCCCTTATAGATGGGGGATTCCCCTTTAACCTAAAAGTGATTAGAGACAATTTGACTGCTGTATACAGAACACCTGAGGATCTGGAAGACTTCTGCTCACTCTTAAAGATCTCACAGCCCAGGCCTCCTGATTTGAAGGAGGCTCCAAAAGACCAGCGCACACCAAAACCACAGAGACAGGAGTGGACGCAAGTCCCCTATAGAAAGAAGCGGGGACCTACCACTAAGAATCTGGGCGATCAGGAGGAAGCCGCCTGAGCTATGGAACTACCTTTAATCAGACCACCTCACTCTATGAGGTTGTTTGGCAGCGTGTGGCTCCTTCTCCCTCCCCTTACGGGCCGGGTGAGGGACACGCACAAACTTGTGTTGGTTACTCCACTTCACCAGTGACTACTGAAAACAGTAATGTATAAGTGTCGTTTTTTTTTTTTTTTTTCCCTTTTGTTTTCTTATGCCTTGTACCCCCATGTGGATTGCTATAAAGGCCAATAGTATGTTAGACTGTCTTGCATTAGTTAGCTGCCCTAGAATGTTTAACTCTATGACTTATTGTTCTGCTGCCGACCTGCTACCACAAGTTGTAGCAGTCACTTAAACCCCCTTCCCCTAGTTAAGTAGTTAGAAGCGAATAATGCTTCATGTTTGCGCTCAAGTTTTTGTGTTAAGTTTTGCATTTTCTGTTTTATTAATATGTGCTCTTTACCATTACAGAACCGTCCTCTCCACCCTACTTTTATTGCATCCTCTTACCTCTCCCTACTACCTGAGGCCTGGCAGGGGCTGTAGACGCTACTTATCAGTTCATTTCCAGGTAACAGCTCACCACACCGTACCGCAAACACATTTAGTTGCTACCCTCATATGGAGACTCCCTGGGCAAATTATTAACGATCCCCCCCACACTACTGGTAGGCTGGTATGGCTCCGCTATTGACCCATAGTTCCCCTCATGCGGGACAACACCATATCAAACTAGTATCTCAGAACGCGAAGGGGCTAAATTCACCCACAAAGCGCTCGGTTGCTCTCTCATGTTTTAAAAAATCTAAGGCTGACCTGGTCTTCGTTCAGGAGACCCACTTCCCTAGAGATAATTCCCCAAAATTCACTAATAAGGACTACCCCACTGCATACTTTGCGTCACATACAGGTAAACTGGGGGGGGGGGTATCTTGTTTCATAAGACACTGCCGTTTCAGTTAACAACTATGGAAACGGATCCAGGGGGAAGATGGCTTATCCTTATTGGCCTCCTTTATAGCCGACCAGTTACGTTGGTCAATGTTTATGCCCCAAACTTGAAGCAAGCACAATTTTTAAAAAAAATTACAACTAAAATCCTTCAAGTTCAGAAAGGTGCTTTAATCTTAGCTGGCGACCTAAATGTAGCACTCGAGCCAGGTATTGACTGCTCCCAGGGTCGAGGCAGTATCCCCATTAAGACCCTACAGGACCTCAGAGCGCTTGCACACAAGCTCACTCTGATTGATGGGTGGAGGGCCAAGCACCCGGGCCAGCGGAACTACACCTTTTTTTCCAATCCGCATAAGTGTTACTCACGTATAGACTATGTATTCATAGATCAAGTCAATTATAGTCTAGTACAGGAGGCTGACATAGAGCCAATAAGCTGTTCTGATCATTCCGCAGTGTCGGCCACTCTGGGCTGGTCTGAACGACCGCTAACCCCTTACACATGGCGGCTCGATGAATCCCTGCTAAAACACCCAATCTTTTCTAAAGACTTAGCGGAGATGATAAAAGATTACTTTGTACTTAATAATACGCCAGACATATCACCGCACACTTTGTGGGAGGCTCACAAATGTGTGATTAGGGGGGAATTGATAAAACGCAAGGCAGCCCTCACCAAACAATATCGCGAGGCCTATCACTCAATGACTCAAAACATCCGCGAATTAGAGCAGACTCACAAACATTCCCCACTAGATAAAGTTATAGCTGAAAAGTTAAGGCAGGTGAGGAACGACTTAAACAGGCTAATATACAAAGAAGCCCAATCCAAAGCGATATATCTCAAGAAAATATACTTGGCCAACTCAAATAAGATAGGCCCGACCTTAGCAAGAACCCTTAGGGAACAGAAGCTGAATTCATATGTACATAGCATAGTCGACCCCGCGGGTCGTCAGGCTCTAAGCAGCCAGCAAATTGTAAACGAATTTAGAAAGTTTTATAATGCACTATATAACCTGCCGAAACCACCACTGGCAGCTAACCCCCAGGAGCGAGAGAGGTATATAGAGGAGGCCGCACTCCCGGCCCTTACTGCAGAACTATCTCAGAAATTAGAGGCCCCAATTACTCACCAAGAAGTCCTCCTAGCTATAAAATCCCTTCCCTTGCGTAAGAGCCCAGTACCAGATGGGTTCACAAACCTATATTATAAAAATTACAGGCAACTCCTGGCCCCGCACCTTACTTGCTTGTTTAGAGCAATAGATGACAAGATACCCTGGCCCAAGAGCAGCCTAGAGGCTCATGTTATAGTTCTACCGAAGGCGGACAGAGACCCCCAGAAAGTGGAAAATTATAGACCCATATCCCTACTTAATTCCGATGTTAAGATTTACGCAAAGATCCTAGCAACCCGTTTAAACTCCATTCTCCCTCAAATTATTCATGTGGACCAAACAGGGTTTATCCCCGGGAGGGAAGCACGGGATAATACCATAAGAGTAATTCAACTCCTAGAGCACGCCAGCCGGTCGAAGATCCCATCGATATTAATATCGACAGATGCTGAGAAAGCCTTCGACCGGCTGGACTGGAATTTCTTGCACTCATGCCTGTCCGCCTTCGGTATTGGAGACCTGATGTCCCATAGAATTCTTAGTCTTTACACACAACCCTCTGCGAAAATTAAAGCTAATGGTGTTCTGTCAGATAGCTTCAGCATCAGGAATGGGACCAGGCAGGGTTGCCCCCTGTCCCCGCTCCTCTTTGCTATCTCCATGGAGGTGCTCGCGGCGCACATTAGACAAAATCCCAAAATTACTGGTATAACCCTGGGCCCCAACTCTTTTAAAATAACCCTCTACGTGGACGATGTCCTTATTCTGTTAACTTCCCCTTCCACTTCAATCACCTATTTACTAGAGGAATTCAACCGATTTAGTGCCCACTCTAACTTCCACATAAATGCACAAAAGTCTGAAATCCTAAACATCAATATGAAAAAACAATCCTTTGAAGCCTTAAGGACTCACTGCCCATACAAACTAAACTTGGACAAACTTAAATACTTAGGAATCCAGCTCACGTCGGGGAGTAGTAAATTATTTAAGCATAACTATATACCCCTCATGCACAGACTCAAAAAGGAACTCGACGGCTGGCAGAATAAACCGCTCTCGTGGTGGGGCAGGATACAAGCAGTAAAGATGACAGCCCTCCCACAGCTACTCTATGTTATGCAGACGGTACCTATTCACCTGCCGAACACATACATTAATCAACTACAATCAATGATAAACTCTTTTATATGGGGTAACATTAAACCGCGTATTAGTAAGAAAATTATCACAGCCCCATTGGGTGCGGGGGGGTTGGGAGTGCCGTCAGTACTGTCATATCACAGGGCCGTGGTCCAGCAGAGAATTATCGAATGGCACAACCCGGCTAATAATAAAGCATGGGCATCTGAAGACTCCTTCCTCTTAAAATCTCCACATATTGGCCCCCTTAGCTGGGTCAAGCATTCGGCTAGACCCCCTCTAGCAAAACTATCCCCAATATATAACCACCTATTCAGAACATGGGATGGAATCTGAGCTAAAATAAAGGGCATTTCGTCCCTTATCTCCCCAATGTCCCCAATATCTTATAACGCAGAATTTTTGGGAGGCGTACTGGCCGAGAGACCTAATCCTATAGGCCTGGAGTGCACCATACCGTTCACCAATCTGGTTCTCAACCATACCTTAAAGACTCGTACCCAGCTAGCTGACGTGGCGGGAGGCGCTTTCTCTGGGTGGCTCAAGTATGCACAGCTCACACACCTATTGAAAATTTCACCTTACAGGGATAGCCTACTCAGAGACTTGACCCACTTCGAGAGACTGTGCCTATCTGCTACAGTCCCTCGCGGCTCTCTGTCGAAGGCCAAGAAAATGCTAGATGTGGCACGGGTGCCCGCGTCCCCTTCTTATAAACTACATTGGCAGAGGGAACTGGGAGTGGAGATCCCCGAGGAACATTGGCAAAACATACTACACTGCACCACAAGTCCTCATCCATACCTAGATCCCTGGAGCTCAATCATAAGGTGTTGTTCCGTTGGTACCTCACGCCAGAGAGACTTAAATTGATCTACCCAGGAGCGGGTGCTACTTGTTGGAGGGGGTGCGGGTCCATTGGGACGATGGCACATATGTGGTGGCAGTGCCGCTCAATATCCCCCTTTTGGAGGGGAGTGGAGCTGCTCCTTAGGGAACTACTGGGAGCAACCTTTCACCTCTCGCCCTCTATGGCCCTACTAAACCACAAACCTGACAAAGTTTGTAAAATTAAATGGAAACTAGCACAAATCAGCCTGAATAGCGCAAAGGCACTTATTGCCCGCAACTGGAAATCTGCACGCATCCCCACAATGCAGGAATGGCGCACACACACCTCAGAACTTTTAGCGGCGGAAGAATACTCTTATTATAGCAACGGTAATTTATCGTTTTTCCATAATGTCCAGTTTTACTGGGAGACTTTACTTAATGCCCCGGTTACAATGGGAGATCATGCTTCAGTAGAGGAACCATAATATATAGAGTGGGTCTCCCCAGGCCAGGCCTCCCTCTCTCCCTCCTCTCTCCAAACCTGCCATCCTCCCTCCCCTCCCCTCCCCACCCCCCTTATCGCTATATAGTAGGTATGGACTAAAGTGGTTGAATATATGGCACATATAACTGTTGTAGACTTTTTATTGTAAGATGTTATGCTTTTTGGAAATGGTATAACTTAACCTTAGATACACTAGTCATTGTGTCGCCAGAATGTGCATGGGCCTATGCTAATCAGTACAGTGCGAGATGTCTCAAGGGCGGCATCCCAATAAAGACTTAATGGACAATAACCCTACGATGGATGGTCTTGGGTATTGACGGGTCACCCCAAATGGGAGGACTCTTACTGTTTAACATTGTTGGTTGGGACCGTACTATGTAATATTATCCTTGACTTGTGTATTAATTACTAAAATGTATCGCTGTTGATTTCCAATAAAGCTTGTTTGAAAATTAAAAAAAAAAAAAAAAAATCTTTATTTGACCCAGAGCAGAGCAAGTAAACATGTCCCATAATAACATCTATATGACGAAAGATTACAGAAGGAATGTTTTAAGAGAATTGCGTATTCCAAAAATGTATATTATGTTGTCTCAAAAGAATGTCTTTAAGCTGGGGATTTATTATATCCAAACATGGATCCATAGACAGCATTTTTTTCTGCCAGGCGAGACATTTTCCATATTTGTTGTATTCATTCATAAAAAAAATTAAAAAACAAAAAACAAATGTCCGTTCAATGAAAATAATATCGAACAAATACATGAGACAAAAAATGTAGTTGATTTGTTCATGTGGTTAAAAACATTAGTCCAAAGGCAGAAAAGGCTTCTCTGTAGGTGCGAAACTAGTTAGCTACATCTTGTTCAGCTTATTTATTTCAGCCAATAAGCACATGTGCTTCACATTTGTTCTTGAAAAATCCTGACCGCTTAAGTAAAACCCCCCACTTAAAACAAACAATCTTTTTTTGTGGTGTTGCTGGCTTGTAGCAGTAGCTACAGCTTTAAACAGTGAAGTTAACATAGAAGTTTTATTATTCAGATAGAGCATGCAACTTTAAACAACTTTCCAATTTACTTCTATTTTATCAAAATGTCTTTATAGAGTAGGCTCAAGAGTAGGATCAGGAGCAGAAATGCTTTACTGGGAACAAGATGAACACATTTAGTGGGCCAGTGGCAAGAGGCATATCTATGTAGCCATCAGTTACCAGCCAGCTCCCAGTAGTTCTGTTCCTGAACCTACTATTCAAGGGCCCGATCCGATATTCAGCGTCGCCCGCAAAAGCCGGCGACGCTGAAATTTGCGCTGGTTTGGTATCCTATATACGGCGTAACCTAGAATTTACGCTCGTATATTTCTGCCTTCGCCCGTAGTTTTTTGGGCCATAGGCAGGTATACCAAACCCACGCAGTTTGGTATCCAATATACAGCATAAGTACTTAGGTGGCGAAAATGGAGAAATCTTACTCCATTTTCACCTCGCCACAAAATGCAGCCGTAGTAAGCCTTGCACTGTCTATTGGAGCCCCGTAACTCCCTAAACTACCTGCTAAATAAAACCTAACACCTAACGCATGCGCAATGTCTATCTACCTGTCAACCGCGATCCCCCGCCGCAATCCCTAATAAAGTTATTAATCCCTAAACCGCCGCTCCCGGACCCCGCCGCCACCTACATTAAAAGTATAACCCCCTAATGTGATCCCCCTACACCGTCGCAAGCTACATTACATACCCCCTAATGTGAGTCCCTTACACCGCCGCCAGCTATATTAAACTACCCCCTAATGTGAGCCCCTACCCCGCTGCCATCTATCTTACCTACCCCCTAAAGTGAGCCCCTTACACCGCCGCCATCTATTTTAAAAATATTAACCCCTAATTTAAACCCCCTACACCGCCGCCAGCTATATTAACTATATTAACCCTAATTATATTAGGGTTAATATAGTTAATATAGTAATTATATTATATATATTAACTATATTAACCCTAATTATATTAGGGTTAATATAGTTAATATCGTTATTATATTATATATATATTAAGTATAATAACCCTATCTAACTCTAACATCTCTAACTAAATTCTTATTAAAATAGATCTAATTAATATTAATATTATTAATTAAAATATTCCTATTTAAATCTAAATACTTACCTATAAAATAAACCCTAAGATAGCTACAATGTAATTAATAATTACATTGTAGCTATTTTAGGGTTTATATTTATTTTACAGGTAACTTGGTATTTATTTTAACTAGGTACAATAGCTATTAAATAGTTAATAACTATTTAATAGCTACCTAGTTAAAATAATTACCAATTTACCTGTAAAATAAATCCTAACCTAAGTTACAAATACACCTACACTATCACTAGTGTAGAATCCTATCAGCCAATCGGAATTCAACGGACGCCATCTTGGATGACGTTATTTAAAGGTACCTCATTCGTCGGGAAGTCGTCGTGCCGGATGGATGCTCCGCAGCGGAGGAGCGAAGAAAGAAGATTGAAGATGCCGCTTTGCTTGAAGACATTACCGATGGAAGAAGACATCGCCGGATGGAAGAAGACATCGCCGGATGGAAGAAAACTTCACTGCCGCTTGATTGAAGACATTGCCCGGATGGAAGAAGACTTCACTGCCGCTTTATTGGACATCGCCCGGATCGGATGAAGAGTTCGGCCCGGCTGGGTGAAGACAAGGTAGGGAGATCTTCAGGGGGGTAGTGTTAGGTTTTTTAAGGGGGGGTTTGGGTGGGTTTAGAATAGGGGTATGTGGGTGGTGGGTTGTAATGTTGGGGGGGGGGGTATTGTATATTTATTTCAATGCAAAAGAGCAGAATTCTTTGGGGCATGCCCCGCAAAAGGCCCTTTTAAGGGCTGGTAAGGTAAAAGAGCTTTGAACTTTTTTAATTTAGAATAGGGTAGGGAAATTTTTTTATTTTGGGGGGCTTTATTATTTTATTAGGGGGCTTAGAATAGGTGTAATTAGCTTAAAAATCTTGTAATATTTTTTTTATTTTTTGTAATTTAGTGTTTGTTTTTTTAATTTAGTTTAGATTATTTTATTGTATTTTAGTTTAGATATTTGTAGTTTTGTTTAATTTAGTTATAGTGTAGGTGTATTTGTAACTTAGGTTAGGATTTATTTTACAGGTAAATTGGTAATTATTTTAACTAGGTAACTATTAAATAGTTATTAACTATTTAATAGCTATTGTACCTAGTTAAAATAAATACCAAGTTACCTGTAAAATAAATATAAACCCTAAAATAGCTACAATGTAATTATTAATTACATTGTAGCTATCTTAGGGTTTATTTTATAGGTAAGTATTTAGATTTAAATAGGAATATTTTAATTAATAATATTAATATTAATTAGATCTATTTTAATAAGAATTTAGTTAGGGATGTTAGCGTTAGATAGGGTTATTATACTTAATATATATATAATATAATAACGATATTAACGATATTAAACCTAATATAATTAGGGTTAATATAGTTAATATAGCTGGCGGCGGTGTAGGGGGATTAAATTAGGGGTTAATATTTTTAAAATAGATGGCGGCGGGGTAGGGGCTCACTTTAGGGGGTAGGTAAGGTAGATGGTGGCGGGGTAGGGGCTCACTTTAGGGGGTAGGTAAGATAGATGGCGGCGGGCTAGGGGCTCACATTAGGGGGTTATATATTTAATATAGCTGGCGGCGGGGTCCAGGAGTGGCGGTTTAGGGGTTAATAACTTTATTAGGTGGCGGCGGGGTCCGGGAGCGGCGGTTTAGGGGTTAATACATTTTTATTGTTAGGATAATGAGGGGGGATAGCAGATAGAGGGTTAGACGTGTCGGACTATGTTTGGGAGGCGTGTTAGACAGTACGGGAGATTTAATAACTTTAGTCAGGTTTTGTAGGCGCCGGCAGTTTCTAAAGTGCCGTAAGTCACTGGCGACTCCAGAAATTTGAACTTACGCAGATTTCTGGACATCGCTGGTTTGTCAGACTTACGGCACTTTAGCCTTTGACGGCGCCGTATATGGGATAGCTCGAGTTGCGAGCTGAAACTGCGGGCGGCGGGGGTTTCCTCACTTGCGCCGCAAACTACGATCTTTATCGGATCGCGCCCCAACATGGGATACCAAAAGAATGGAACATATTTTATAAATATAAGTTTTTTTTATTATAATCCACCTTTGTTGATCATTTATTAAGAGCCAGATTACAAGTGGAGCGCTAAATTATGGCTGGCTGTGACTGGTTATTGCTAACGCGAGCTTGCAGTAACAATTAACGCTCAGAAAATTAACCAGAGAACTGATCTCTGGTTAATTTTGTAAAAGTGCCCTATTTGCCAACAAAATAGAGGGCTTTATAGTTTTTTATTAAAAAAAACCAACTGCACTAGGCAGTTTTTGCCGGGAGTGTGGTGTTAGAAAAAAAAAGGAACTGAAAAGTGCCTTTACATTGAGGTCTATGGAAACTGTGTGTTTCTTGTAAATATATATGTATATGACTATATACATATACATGTATGTGTTAATATGTATATATACACATATTAACACAGAAATATATATGTATATATTCATATACATATTTTTATATATATATATATATTTATATATATATATATGTAAAAATATGCTGCCATCGCTGCTTTACTTACCCCTTTACTGCTCAAGGTTCTGATGCAGTCTCTGACAGTATCAGAATGAGGCTCCTAGCAATGCGAACGGGTGTGCTGGTTTTACTCAGTTGAGCGCTGATATCGCTTGCATGCAAGTGATATTTAGCGCTCACAGAACAGTATATATGTAAGGGGCGCCTAACTGAAAGGCAAGGTTGGATGTGAGAAGGGTCGTTGATAAATACTTGAAGAATAAATAGCATAATATATGTCAATTTAATCTCTGAGTAAAACTGAGTATATAAAATTGAGTATATAAAATTGTGTTTACCTACATTTAATATATAAATACATTTAATAACATGGATCCATGATACAATAATAAAAACAAAGGCAAAAAATAAAGGCAAAAAATAATGGTTTAAAATCAATTGACAGATAGTAGTAGCAGTATGAAAATAAAAACAAATATAAGCAATATGGCCAATATAATCAGTATTAAAACAACAATATTAGACCGCTCCAGGGTCTAAAATGATATAAAATAATAATTATATTTGTGTATAAAAACTTGTAAATAACTTATAAAAGCTTAAATGTTCCCAAATCCATTAATTCAAAAGTCCAAAAGAAATCCAGTGATCCAACTATTCCAATTATTGTTTATAATTCCAACGGTGAAAAAAATGAAAGTGAATGTGTACAATATTGATGAAAAATTTTTTGGTGCAAATTGTGTCCAAAAAAACAAAAAACAAAAAATGAAAAATCAAAACTCAAAAAATTCAAAAAATTCAAAAAATATTCAAAAAATATTCAAACAATATAATAGTGTGAAATTATGTCCAAAATGATCTAAAACTGAGAAAATAGTGTGGTGGTTAGATATACAAATCAAAAATGTGAAAAACCAAAAAACTTGTCAGTGTTGGTTAAATTCTTGATGGTGCTTTTAACTATAAGCAAAAAAGAAGAAAAACTCCAAACCTGTGAAGAAAAAAATAGTACAACATAGAGCAGTAACGTTTTAAATTAACTGAAATATATTGAAATAAAACCAACAAACCACCAAGGAACTAGAAAGAACATCAACAAAAAGAAAGATGTCAAATCCAGACGACCCTCAGGTTCCAACCGAAAAAAGAAAAACCATAGAGGGAAGAGAGGTGGAAAGAGAATAAATGGAGACAAAGGATGGAGAGAAAAGGAGGACAAGTTGACGGGTGATAAATGCACTGCTAAAGGGATATATAACCTTAGCTCGACTACCCTAACAGGACAGGAGAACTCTATACTTAACTATGGACTCTCCTTTGCCCCTTCAAGAAGTCTCAATAAGTTTGAGACGTTTATCAACGTTAAAGAGTTTGTGAGAAAACTTACGTTGAAACAACATTTTATGAGGTCACCCTTGGAACAACTATGGGGAACAACAAACAACACCGAAGCCGAATCCAATACAGATGAATATCGACATACAGATCTTAAACCAAGATCGACTTTTTATCCGGTAACAAGTAAAGGAAGCGCAATTGAGTCATTTGAGACTATAGTGTGTAGTGAACTGAAGAACATACACCATACTAAGCTTACTAAACATAAGCAGAACCTATCAAAGAGCCAAATGAACACAATCAGGACCCTCGAGAAGAATAAAGGTCTGGTCATTAAACCTACAGACAAGGGAGGGGGAATTGTAATCCTTGACAAGGTTGATTACGAGGCCGAGTGCAATAGGATTTTATCCGATAGAGAAACATATGAAGTCCTAAGGAAGAACCCAGTAGTGGAGTTTAAAGAAGAAATTAATCGGATCTTGGGGGAGGCCAGCGAGAAGAACATACTTAATAGTAAAGAATATCGATATATAGGAATAAAACATCCTATCACTCCAGTGTTCTACTACCTCCCCAAGATCCACAAGTCACTCCACCAACCTCCAGGAAGACCTATAATCTCCGGCATTGGATCTCTGACAAGTAACTTGTCAGAGTATCTTGATAAGAACCTCCAAAAATATGTTGTGACCCTACCTTCATACATACAGGACTCAACACAGATATTAAACATCTTAGAAAACATCGAGTGGGAAGAAGGATATTTATTGGTCACCTGTGATGTGTCCTCCCTCTACACCAGCATACCACATGATAAAGGTGTAGAGGCAGTTCAATATTTTTTGAACAAAGATAATACTATACCGGAAGCACAGAAACAATTCATCATAGAAGGAATCACATACATCCTCACACATAATTATTTTAACCACAATGGCATATTCTACAGGCAGCTATGTGGTACAGCCATGGGGACCAGGTTCGCGCCTAGCTACGCCAATTTATACATGGGCCAGTGGGAAATGATCTTCTGGGACTCTTGCCCAGCAGGCGCAGACCTGGTCTCCTACCATCGATATATAGATGATATTTTAATGATCTGGAAGGGTACTAGAGAAGACTTAGAATACACCATTCATGTGATGAATAACAATACTCAAAACTTGAAATTCACACATGAGATTAGCAGCTCAGAAATCACATTTTTGGACTTAAAAATTACAGTGGAAGAAAACAAAATAAAAACTTCAACGTATTTTAAACCAGTGGACTGTAATAACTACATACACATCAACAGCTGCCACCATACCAGATGGAAACAAAACATCCCAAAGGGGCAATTACTCAGGCTTAAGAAAAATTGCTCAGACCCTGAACTGTGGGAGGAACAAGCTGAGACACTCAAAACAAGATTCCTAGAAAGAGGCTATGAAGAAAACACACTAAACAGAGAGATTGAGGCTGTCAGGAAAAGAGATCGAAAAGAACTTCTTAAATACAAAGACAAGAAGAACAAGACTCTAAATGACCATGGAACTATCGATGTAGCATTCATAACCCAATATAGTGAAAACCGACATCTGATAGAAAAAATCATTGAGAACTGGTCACTTTTAAAAAATGATTACGTCATAGGGGAGACACTAACAACTAAACCGAGATTTATATATAGAAAATCGGACAATCTGAGAAACATGTTATCACCCAGTATTCCACGATCACAAACTACAGGAATACATGATGTGTTTGGGAATAATGTAAAAGGCTTCTACCCCTGCATAAGCTGCAAAGCATGTAAAAGGGGTCTAAAAATTAAAAAATACAAATCTAAACACTCAGAGAGAGAACATAAAATAAAAGACCTCATAAGATGTAACAGCAAAGGCGTAATCTATATCATTCAGTGCAGTTGTGGACTGCAATATGTAGGCCAAACTTCAAGGCTATTGAAAGATAGAATACGCGAACACATCTTACAGGTAGAACATGGTAACACAGAGACCGCTTTGTACAGACATTTCACAATCCACCACAAGAGCAATCTGAAGGATCTAAAATACTTTGGGATCCAATTGGTGAAACCAAACTGGAGAGGAGGAGACTATGAACGAAAACTCCTAATTTCTGAATCCAGATGGATTTTTGAACTCGATTGCCTGTACCCTAAGGGCCTGAAGAACAAAGAGGATCTATCACATCTACTACATCTCAATAAATAGAGTCCTCAAGGTCCCTCAAGGCCACCGTTATGATCACCTTACAATCTCCCTCAAGATAAATATATGTCTCGATGATTAGCTAGATTCCTAGAATAATCCACTCCCAATAGATCTTGGACCTTATACAATCTATCTCGTATGTTTGATATAATAATAATTTTTATTCTCTAATCAATTTTTAACGAATTTTATTATTTTTATTATAATTATATTTATTGGTACCATCAACCCTAATTTTAATTAATTCACGTTTTTAATAAATTCACGTTTTTAATCTAAATTATACAATATTATTTGATTTAAATATCGCTTTTATATATATATTACTTATAATTTGTCTCAGTACACAATAGTACCTCCCTAAGCAACAACCTGGGATATACAGCCCTCTGGATATATACCACTAATCAATTACAATTAGATAGGGTATAAGAATATAACAAACCTTTACTTGGGGATAACAAATATATCCATTAACATCGATCCCCTTCCATACAATCACAATAACATGTAGTAAATATCTAGATTGTTAGATTGGAAGATTGTCTTAGAAGAGATGTGCGATATAGTTTTAAATACAAATTCTAAGGTAGAATTATTCTATATCGTTCTAGTTTAACAGCTACCACTAGACATAATTTTAGATAGTTCATCATCTAGATAAACATTATGAGACAATTAAAACAAGATTCCCTTATGATAACAATAGGGTTGGAATTTTAATGCTCATTTTACAAACAGCCAATATATAAATATATTAAAAACCCTGATTTTTTTAATATATATTAAAAAACCCTGATTTACACTTATACATAATCATAAAAACCGGAAGTAATGGGATCTCCCCTGGGTCAATACTAATGTTAGACAGAATAATTGGCTAAACAATCGTTCAACCATACAGAAACAAAAGGGCAGACTCGAGACTAACATCTTGGGTTATACTGCTTATACCATTAATATCTCCCAATGAAAAAAGAGGGAATTCTAATATCCCATAGGGGGATCAATCAAATACCCGGAAAACAAAAATATAAACATCCGGTATCATATTTTCAGCCTAAATCTACCGATTACAATATCCGGTTTGGATACAGAAGCCCCACTTCCAGTTTGACGCAGAAGCCCCACTTCCGGTTTGGAATTACATGGAGCACATCCGGTTTAGCGGTAATATTTAACTTCTGGTTTTGCCTAAAACTTATTGAAAGGGACATAGATAACAAATCAAATAACAAATATTAAGAATAAATAAGGACACTACCACAAATCGTTATATATAGGGTCATGATATAATGCAGTTAGTAGAATAAAACTATACACCAGACCCCACAATGAACTTCCGGGTCATAAGGTCAGAAAATGAGCGCAATTCAAACAATTTTGGCGCCATTTTTACGAATTAAACATATAAATTGTTCATCTTTACTCACTATAAGCCAGTCTTGAAAAAGGCCCTATTGGTGGGCCGAAACGCGTTGACCTATATGGTGAGTTTTATTTCAATATATTTCAGTTAATCTAAAACATTACTGCTCTATGTTGTACTATTTTTTTCTTCACAGGTTTGGAGTTTTTCTTCTTTTTTGCTTATAGTTAAAAGCACCATCAAGAATTTCACCAACACTGACAAGTTTTTTGGTTTTTCACATTTTTGATTTGTATATCTAACCACCACACTATTTTCTCAGTTTTAGATAATTTTGGACATAATTTCACACTATTATATTTTTTTAATATTTTTTGAATTTTTTGAATTTTTTTGAGTTTTGATTTTTCATTTTTCGTTTTTTGTTTTTTTGGACACAATTTGCACCAAATTTTTTCATCAATATTGTACACATTCACTTTCATTTTTTTCACCGTTGGAATTATAAACAATAATTGGAATAGTTGGATCACTGGATTTCTTTTGGACTTTTGAATTAATGGATTTGGGAACATTTAAGCTTTTATAAGTTATTTACAAGTTTTTTTACACAAATATAATTATTATTTTATATCATTTTAGACCCTGGAGCGGTCTAATATTGTTGTTTTAATACTGATTATATTGGTCATATTGCTTATATTTGTTTTTATTTTCATACTGCTACTACTATCTGTCAATTGATTTTAAACCATTATTTTTTGCCTTTATTTTTTGCCTTTGTTTTTATTATTGTATCATGGATCCATGTTATTAAATGTATTTATATATTAAATGTATGTAAACACAATTTTATATACTCAATTTTATATACTCAGTTTTACTCAGAGATTAAATTGACATATTTTATACTATTTATTCTTCAAGTATTTATCAACGACCCTTCTCACATCCAACCTTGCCTTTCAGTTAGGCGCCCCTTACATATATACTGTTCTGTTAGATTTTTATTGGGTAACTAGGGACCCAACTGTAAGGGAGCTTTAGGTCACAACTCAAGTTAGCGCAGCTGGGATATCCTATCTTCTTCTGATATTTAGCGCTCCACTCGTAATCTAGCCCTAAATGTTACAAAGACAAACAGTATACATATTTCTAGGAGACACAACATTAAATTTAACAAAACTAAATCCAACAATGTATACAAAAGGAAAAAATGGTCTTCAAGACTAATTAAAGCTATAAAAAGAGGGTCTTAATGAGCAATATTGACTAAACTTCTATCTTGTGGTAGAATGTGTCATGGTATATTTGTTTTTTAAGGCTGGAAAGGTAATAATCCTTAGTAGCGGACATAACATATGTTTATTTTATTATTTTCATGTATTAATATTATTTAGTTCCACAAGTTTAAAAGCCCACATAGATACTGTAGGTACTGAAGAGCATTTTCAATTCTTGGCTATCAACAGTTTAATACAGTAAGACATAATTCAAAAGAGTTTAAAATTGGGCTTGTATCTTATATTAGGAGATTTATTTAGTAACCAGATTAAAGGGTTAAGTGTGAATTGACTTTTTAAAACCGTTTTAATATATCTCATAGACACGGACCAAAAGGTCTGAATCTGGGAACATCAGCGCCACATGTGAGCTAAACTCCTATTTACATAGCCACATCTCCAAAATCTATTTCATCGTTGTGGAAAAACTTTACTCAATTTTTGTGGTGAATAATATCACCCAAGTAGGGGCGCGATCCGATATACGGCGTAGTTTTCGGCGCAAGCGAGGGAACCCGCGCCGCCCGTAATTTCACCATGCACATCGGGCTATCCAATATACGGCGCCGTCAGAAGCTAAAGTGGCGTAAGTAGGACAAACTGGCGTTGTTCCGAAAAGTGCGCAAATACACATTTTAGTCGTCGCAAGTACTTACGCCAGTATTTTGTTCACGTAAAGTCTCAATAAAGTGTCGTTTTATGCAAATTTGGCTAAGACTCGTAAAAATTACCCGCGACTCCATCTTAAAATGCGCAACATAATTACGCTATTCAAAAGTCATATATAAACCCATGCGCAGCCGCCATTTTCTTCAGTGTGTTTGGATGGTTTGTTGAGCTACAGCACACTACAGTGAGTTTAGGATTAGTAAGAGTAGTGAGAGAGGCGCAGCATAATAGTTAGTTAAGTCGGATTTTTTTTGGGTAAGCTTGTACATTTACTTACACCTATTTTTACATATTGCACACATATTGCATACATACATATACAAAATACACAACACTTTTTTTTCTAACACCTCACACATTTTATTTCAATTTTAGTGTGATAGGCTGAGTGTTTGGTTGCGATTGTGTGTGATTGAACTGGGAGTGAGTGTGAGTGTGTGAGTGTGTGTAGTGTGAGGATGGCAGGGAGAGGTAGGGCAGAGGGGATTAGGGGAGCGGAGTTGCAGGGAGAGGAGTATTGTAGCGGACAGGAGGAGCAGCGGGGTCCCCATCAGGGAGTTAGTGGAGTGGGGAGAGGGAGAGTTAGAAGGGATGATGGGAGGGGAGATGCCCAGAGACCAGGCACACTTAGAAGAGGGACAGAGGGTGCACATGGGGACAGAAGGGGGGAGGAGGGAGAGGATAGGGAGGAACCCACACCAGGGACATCCCAGGGAGGAAGCCAGGTGGCCACAGAGGAGGAGCGCATGAGATGCCCAAACTTCTTATTTGATGAGAATGTTGCGCTAGTCCAGGCCATCATGGACAACCACAGTGCCCTCTTTGGCCAGGAGAAGGGCAAAGGCGTTGCCCGAAGGCGTAAGGCAGCATGGTTGGTGGTAGAGGATGCTGTAAACAGTGTGGCCCCGCAGAGGAGGACTGTTGAGGGACTTAAAAAAAGGTGGAACGATTACAAGAGACAGGTGAAAGAGAAGATGGGGCAGGAAGCCATGCACCAGAGGGGAACAGGCGGTGGTCCACCCCTGGAAACCGAATACAACACCTGGCAGGATATGATACGCAGGTCCCTGAGTATCACAGCAGGACTTCCAGGGGCTCGTGACTCAGGGGCTGCAACCACAGCACCTCATGCTGGTGAGTAACATCCCACACACCAGTATTATATGTATTTGAGATATAACATCCTTTAATGTCACACATTCATGTACACAATGAGGAGCATGGTATTTGGCCTACTATTATTAAAAACATTTACAATTATATTTGACATTAATGCTACTTAACACAATGCAATTCATGATATGAGGTGGAATAGTGCAATACTAACATGTCTCAGAGTAACACAGGCCATGAGCCACGTGTTGAGTTTTCAGTAAATGGACACTATAGCCATCACAATACTTTTAGCTCCGAAAGCAGGTTCTGTGCCTACATCAGGCTAAAGTAAATTGTGTGACCACAGTGTCACTTAAAGAACACATTTTCTCCATCACTGACATGTACACATAACTATTGTATGAAACACATACCTGTATACTGTGCAGATTAAAATCCCTCATATCACAAATCACATTGTGCACATGCATGTTATACAGTTTGACATGAGAATGAGTATTGTCCCTAGCATGTATCAATGTATATTGTATGCCCACATGGACATATATATGACTGTACTAATCCCTATCATCATTTGACTCCTCCACAGAACCTCCTGTCCCCAGGCTGCAAACAGGCATGCTGCCACCTCCACCACCACCACCAGTCACAGGCATGCAGCCACCTCCACCACCAGTCTTCAGGCAGCAACATGGACAGTATGCTCCTAGGCATGAGCAGGGTTGGATTGCCTCTGTTGAGGACCCACCATTGACATACGACCCCGGGCAAGATACCTGGCCTGAGGAATATCCTTTTGGCTTTGAGGGGGAGCCAAGTCAGCCACGAAGGGTCCATGTCTTTACCCCCCCCAACACAATATCAGGCCAGTCATGGCTTTTCCACACAGGGGATGTCGCAAGAAATGCAAACTGGACAGACTGAGTGGTCACACACTAGTCGTCAATGGGACTACCAATCCAGCCTGAGAGATCCACCATCCGCTTCCCTTGGGAGAGCTCCACCATCCGCTTCCCTTGGGAGAGCTCCACCATCCGCTTCCCTTGGGAGAGCTCCACCATCTGCTTCTCTTGGGAGAGCTCCACCATCCGCTTCTCTTGGGAGAGCTCCACCATCCTCAGATGAGCATATAGCTGAGGTTGTCCCTGAAGCACCAACAGCTGAAGTTGTCCCTGAAGCACCAGCAGCTGAAATTATCCATGAAGCAGATGCAGCTGAAGTTGTCCATGATGCACCAGCAGCTGAAGTTGTCCCTGAAGCACCAGCAGCTGAAGTTGTCCATGATGCACCAGCAGCTGAAGTTGTCCATGATGCACCAGCAGATAGAGCAGGACCTGCACCTAGAATCACTGCTGCTCAAGAGCCTGTAGATCCACTGTATTCACCCCTGGGCGAGGAATACATTTCACTCAAGAGGAGGCTCATAACAAGCTGCGAGAGCATTCAAAAATGCCAACAGAGGTTTCACAGGAGCCAAGAGAGGTTACTCAAGCATAGCATCGAGCTGCAGAGGGACATTGCAGCATCATTAAATGGAATTGTACAAAACCAGTCTCAGATGATGAGAATTCAGTCTGATACGCAGATGCAGATGGACAATAGATGGCAGGAACAAAATCAACTCTTGGGTGTGTTGGTTGAGCACTTTACACACCAGCAGAACACTGCCTCCAGCCTATCATCTGTGGCCAGCACTCCAGCAGAAACATCTGAATCGTCTCAAACCAGGTGACCAAGGAAATCCACTACAGTCACCTCAGCCCCCTCATCCAAGAATCCTAAAAAGAAAGAAATATTCTTATAGTTCACCATAAATCGTGTCCTCTGTTATTTACCATATAATTGTCATCCATATCCATGTGAGGTGTGTTTTAGTACACTAATATTGTTAAAACATATAATAAGGCCTGTGTGGAAATGGCCCAAAAAAGGTAATATTATCCTGTTTATGACATATTCTTGTACTATAACTCACATCCACAATAGTTGTTTATGAAGGGTACATATAGTAATATTCACTTCTAAGATGTAAATCAATGTATCTCACATCCAATATAAATTGACACATTATATATATATATATATATATATATATATATATAGTAGTGATGTTACTGATAGGGTGGGCATTATCAGGTGTTTTAAGTCTGCAGGTGAGAGGTTGTGGTGTGTGTGATTGGTTTGACACAATTACAAAGAGGCAGCCTTCAAGAAGGTGTTAGAAATGATCATATGACCTAGGTTTTGCTTTCAACTAAGAATACCAAGAGAACAAAGCAAGTGTTCTAATTAAATCTGAAAGTAGTTTGAAATAACATGCCCTATTTAAAAGAAGAAGGTTTTCTTTGGACTTGACTGTCCCTTTATATATTTTGGCATCAGTGCCAAGCTGTGTTAGCATTAGAATAAATTACACTCCAGTGGGTTCTATAGAGATGAAGGTAATCCAATTTAAAGTAAATAAGCAAGTATATGTCCACAATGTGATAAAGTACCTACAAGCTCAATCCATTTGATTATGTTGTGGCTTGAAACTATTTAAAATACACAAATAAACCTTTAAAAAAGCAATATCATAGTATACTGTCCCTTTAACCTTGAGATGCTGCTTAAATGTATGTGTTTGTTAAGGCTTCCAGGGAGTTACGTTGGTTTTTTAGTCAGTGCAAGGGTTCTTGCGCCTGCAATTTGTAGCGAGATGAGAATGGAGTAGATTTTCTGAAATCTGCGCGCGTAAGTCATTACGCTGTATATTGGATACCAAACTGCGCGTGTTTTGTATGTCAGTCTATGGGTAAAAAAAATACGGGCGAAGGCAGAAATATACGCCCGTAAGTTGTATGCTACGCTGTATATGTGATACCAAACCAGCGCAAAATTTGGCGTCGCCGGCTTTTGCGGGCGACGCTGCATATCGGATCGGGCCCTAGAATTTTATAGTTCATTTCCAACATAAATGCTGAGACCAAAGATCTGGAAGTATTTGAGAAGATTGTGCTAGTTGCAGGAGTATAATAACTCCCACACACCCACATTCCCAGCTATCTATGTAGGAGGGGAGACAACCTGGTGGGGATTGTACAAACATCTTATATATAAATGCCAAAGTATGAAAAAATTGGAGGGAATCTGAGACATAAGGTTTAAATTTGGTGAGTGACTTGACCATATTATGATTAAACGTATGATCTAATAGATAAACATTTATTTGTCTGTACCTGAACCAAGATATGAAACAAATAAAACCAATTAAGCACTGTTGTGTTTTGATCTGTTCCCCATCCAATACACTGTTAATAGGAAAATCCTTATAATGTGATGGAGGGATCTCAGTTAGGACTTTTGTTCCTATATTTAGGTCCATATTTTGAATTAATAAAGTAAGAGGGGATGGAATTGAAGTTATTTATAAATAACTTGGTTCCAGTTATTGAAAGTCTCTAAAACAATGTTGTTCTAAATTTTATAAATATCACGGTGTGTGCTTGGGAGCCAATATAATCTACCTATATGGGGATCGGAAGATAGGGCAAGTTCTAACACAACCTATGTTTTAAAATCATAACAAATACACCAAACTACTATTCTCTGTAGAAAAATATTGTAACGATATATTAAAAAATGTAGTATACCCAATCCACCCTGGTTTTTATGAAGTACCATTATTGACCTCCTATTTTTGAGGTGTATGAAAGTTTAATTTTGGCTTTTCTGTCCCTATAATTGTATTTCAGTTTAGGATGCTGTCCAGCTGTTCCATTGCTACCCTGAAGAAGGAAAACCCACATGAATGGATTTTCATTAACAAAAAAGTTCATAATGATCACATGGGGAATATTGGACAAACTAAATCAAACTAAATAAATACATTTCAACAAATGATTAGTTTTTTCTGTGCACATATCTAGTTTCAACTTTCTCAAGTGAGTGAGAACTGATAATACACTTTTAAATGTTATTGTCATTTGCAAATGTGAACAAAGCTGGGCACTATATCTGGGCCAGTAAATCTTTCTCAGCATCTACTTTCAAATACCTGGTGAGCATGGTTACATTTCCATTGCAACTAGCAACAGTGTGAACTTTGCCAAATGATCTAGCTGCACTTTTAGAAGCTCATAAGTACTAAATATGTCATTTTCCTCTGATTTCTTATCAATAAACTTCATATTAGCAATGTACAAAGGAACATTACGGTAGTAGAGATTCTTTTTTTCAGATATTTTTAGAACAGAGAACGCTAGATGTGTGTGAGGGGTCAGCAGGTGCGGTGATAGAAGGAAACCAATAACAGTTGTAATGTCTGTGCTCCCAAAATAGAAAGAACATCAGACAGAATCGGGCTGCGTGTTAAATTTATTTTGCAGTGTGCTAAAGTAGCATACTTGCCAAAAATAGATAAATAAATATATATATATACTGGGCTAAAAGAAGCTGCACCCAGGTGGTAAATCACCATAGAACAGGCTAGCAATAGTATTGAGCCAGTTGTTGGTTCCTGTGAGTGTGCTTCTCTCTGTGTGTGTTTATATAATATTTGCTTTTTTAATTATTTTTTTTTCGGATCTCAGGATTTGAGATTTCTTTGTACACCAAAAATGATATAAACTCAGACAATAGGGGGATTCAGTTCCTTTAAAGCTCTCATTAGTAAATGTGACAACTTAAAGGGACATGAAACCCAAAAATTTTATTTCATGATTCAGATAGAGAATACAATTTTAACCAACTTTCTAATTTACTTCTATTATCTAATCTGTTTCATTCTCTTAGTATCATTTGTTGAAGGAGCAGCAATGCACTAATGGTTTCTAACTGAACACATGGGTGAGCCAATCACAATCTATATATATATATATATATATATATATATATATATATATATATATATATATATAGTCACCAATCAACAGCTAGAATCTAGGTTCTCTGATGCTCCTGAGCTTGCCTAGATAAACCTTTCAGCAAAGAATAACCAGAAAAGGAAGCAAATTAAATAATAGAAGTAAACTGGAAAATCGTTTTAAATTGTTTTCTCTATCTGAATCAAGAAAGAAAAATGTTGTGTTTCATTTCCCTTTAACAATACATCTCTTTTTGTATAAAAGGAGCCCCGGGGAACATTGTTCTGTAAAGGACAAAGTAGAATCACTTAACCAGCACCCTTAACAGTTTATGTGAGTTGGCTCTGGTTTGCATATTATATGCTTTAAAATTAGCCATGACAAAAATCAAAGAAATGCAACTGTTTAATTGTATGAACAGTTTAAGAGGTGATAATTACTGATTGTTGAAATGATGTTTTGGATCATCTAGAGTTGAATGAATGTTTGCGGATCAGACAAATCTCCTGTTGATATAATTTTCATGGTGGACTCTTGAGCAGCTGGTGCACAATATATAAATTTATAGTAATTACTTCTGCTCAAGATCTGCAAATGTGCATTATCCACTAATATTACTATCAGAGTATAATTTTGGACAAGTCACAGTACAAGTATAACTGAATAAATACCAGCATTTTTTTATAATTAGATTGGTGATGCTGGCAATTGCATATTAATAATTATGAGTATAATGGGCTATGATAGGCTTGTGCAAAACAGACTTGGTTTCCTAGCTACTTAGATTAGATTTCACATTGAATGTCTGAGAGTTTTTTTGATTAATTTACTGATCTCTCTCTCTCTCTTACATTCTAAGTGGCATACAACACATACAATAGGGATGTCTAGGTCAAATCCTTAGTTTGTTGGCACAGATGGTTGTAATCAAAGTGATTGCAGAGATTCTTAAAAAAAGATCAAAGTCAAATGTGTGTGTGTGTGTATGTATATGTGTGTGTCTATGGGTGTGTGTGTGTGTGTGTGTGTATGGGTGTATATGAGTGTGTATGTATGGGTGTGTATGGGTGTGTGTGTGTAAGTATGTGTGTATATGTATGTGTTTATGGGTGTGAGTGTATGGGTGTATGTGTGTATGGGTGTGTGTGTGTATATGTGTATATGGGTGTGTATGTGTGTGTGTGTATGGGTGTGTGTTTGTGTATGTGTGTGTGTGTGAGAGTGTGTATATAGGTGTGTGTGTATGGGTGTGAGTATGGGTGTGTGTGTATGTGTGTATGGGTGTGTGTGTATGGGTATGTGTGTGTGTGTATAGGTGTGTGTGTGTATGGGTATGTGTGTGTGTGTATAGGTGTGTGTGTGTGTGGGTGTGTGTATGTGTATGGGTCTGTATGTGTGTGTGTGTGTGTGTGTGTGTATGAGTGTGTGTGTGTGTGTGTGTATGGGTGTGCGTATGTGTGTGTGTGTGTATGAGTGTGTGTGTGTGTGTGTGTGTGTGGGTGTGCGTATGTGTGTGTGTGTGTGTGTATGTATACATTGCAAAATATCTGCATCCTAAATAATTGCTTTAAATGTACCTAAAGTTGTAATTTAACAAAATTGTGCATGGTTTTGCAATCAAGGGTCACTCCTCTTGAAAAATGATGGTGAAGAATAATAAGTATGTTATTTATTTCATTTCCTCTGCATACTTACCAAGGTTTACAGATAAGGTTGCTTACTAAGCATGTACAATTTTTCGTATTTGGCATTAGCTTTCTAAATGAATGCTGAATATGGCCACAGGCAGCAGCAATCGGCTACCTTCAGCTCTGGGTTTAGGGCTAGATTATGAGTGGCGCATTTACTGTAGTGTGCAAGCGATATCAAGGGCTTTTTGTGTGTAATAGAATTACTAGTTGAAAGTAAACGTGTTAGCTTGAGCACAATCAAATTTAACGCACTCCAGGTTAGCACAACTTCAGAGCTAGCGTAAAGGGTACGGGAAGAAATAGTTGCATAAAGCATAACATAAATACATGTAAAAGTACAGTTACATCATATAAATGTATGGGTACATTTATATGATGTAAATGTATGCCGTAACAGTCAATCTTATCTAATATTGCAATATATCTAATATGCTCTATATGGGACCGAGTGGTAAAAAAACCCTTAAAAATCTAAAAAATCTGTAAAAGAGTCCATTTAAAAAGGGAATCCAAACACTGTGGAAGAAACTCTGCAAAAAAAAAACTCCAAAAAAGAAATATCCCACAGGAATAAATTCTACTATTCAGGGGTGTTTAATTTAAGTAATACTGTACTGGATGAGGACCAATTAAAAATTATAAGAAGGGGTTCAACCTTCGCCCCTATGTGTAAGATGGATACATTTAATACACTAATGAGTGTGAATAAATTTGTAAGAAACCTAACATTAAAAAGGTATTTTGTAAAGAACAATATTAAAAGAAACTTTAATGAAAAATACTATGAATTTGTACATACAGAATTTAAACCTAGATCAAAGTTTTACCCCACACAGAAGAAAGGAGACTTTATAAAGAAATTTGAGAAAGTAGTGAAAAAAGATCTAAAAAAATATGAGGATAAAAAAGGGAGGACACCTTGGAACCTCTCTAAAAAATAGATGGATTTACTAAAAGGTTTACAACGAAAGCCAAACATTATCCTTAAATCAGCTGATAAAGGAGGTAGAGTGGTGGTAATTAATACCACAGATTAAGTAAAGGAAGCAGAGCGTCTGCTTCTAGACCAGGAAACCTATAAAAGATTAGGTGGGGATCCGGTAAGGACCTAAGAAAAGGAATGATCTAAATTATTAAATGTAACAAAGAATTCAGGAATGTTAAATGTCTCAAAGTTTGAGTTCCTATTACCAAATAACCCCAGAACCCAGATCTTTTATTTTTTTGCCAAAAATCCACAAAAGTCTTCAAAATCCACCCGGGAGGCCAATAATCTCCGGCATGGGATCATTAACTGCAAATTTGTGGCAGTATGTAGATTAATTTCTACAAGAGTGTCACTAATTGGCCATCATATCTAAGGAACACAGCACACGTCCTACTAATTTTGCATACTGTGCCATGGAAAAATGGACTACATCATGTTAACATGTGATGTGAGTTCCTTATATACAAATATCGAACATAAATTAGGCCTATTGACAATAGACCATTTTCTTAGTAGGGATGATTCCCTGTCAGGGTTCCAGGAAATCTCCTTCCTTACTAGATCTAGTATCAGAGGAAATATAACTAAATTTCATGTGTCTAGTAATATGTATAACTCATATTGCTTAACATTCAATAAATTGTACCTAATCGTTATTTGATTGTGTTGCTAGAGGTATCAAGCTTGTATGAGAGCAAGCGGCACTTCTAGCAATTGGTTTCATGTTTAACAGCAAACATTAACACATATACTGTAGGTGAATGTATTAACAACTCTGCAAACAATGTTGCAACAGTAACAAGAAATGCTATGAAGTCAATAACACTGCAGTTAAATATTTGATGATTACCATTAAAGGTTTAACACAATGCATAAATCAAGAATGGTTACCTGACTCAAGTGAAGTTGATAAGCTGCGTTAGATACAAGTAACAACTTTATATGGAAGTTTGTTTGGAGGATCGGCTGGGAGCATTCCTTATGCACTGACACGCTCCTGGCATATGCACACAGTTCCATGTTAGGTCTCGTAGTGAGTCACTCGAGTGATCAGCTGAATCTCCACTGACAAAGAAGGTGGGAGGAGTTGAGGTGAGAGCCGGAGCTTGACAGAGAGGAACGAATCACGGATTCGGTCCGTGAATATCGGAACCAGATGGCAGGAGAACTCTGAGCACACACAATAGGTAGATCTGGTGCAAGTTAGAAGTAGTTTAGTTTGAGGCAAAGCTTAATCTCATTGAGATTTCTCCATGAAACATTGCAATGTGTGCACCACACAAAGTTACCAAGCACTGAATGAAAAGTGGGCTGTCCTTATATTCACAGATAGCCAAAATGAGGATAAATGTGACTGCAGGCAGGATGGGATCATAACAGTACGTCCCCCTCCAAAGAATCCTCTCTGCGGATTAAAGACGTAGGTGGTCAGGGTTTCTCCTATGGAAAGCGGAGATGAGACTGTGAGTCGAGACGTTAGCGGAAGGATCCCAGAAATCTTCCTCATGGGAGTAACCCTTCCAATGTATCAAATACTGAAGGACTCCCTTGCGAATTCTGGAGTAAGAATGCTTTGAACCTCATATTCAGGTAGGTTATCTATAGGAGGGTGAACGATCGATGGAGAACCAGGTGCTTGTCTGGTCTAGAAATACAGTTTCAGAAAAGATACATGGAATGGGGGGTGTATTCTGAAATTATCAGGTAGTTCTAAAGTAACAGCATTGGAGTTAACAATCTTTCGAACTGGATAGGGTTCGAAAGATTGAATGATCTTCATCCCAGCAAAGTCTTCATCCAGACGGCCTCTTCAATCTTCATCCTGGCATTGAAGTCCTGATCCAAGCGCAGAAAAGTCTTCATCCATGTGGCCTCTTCAATCTTCATCCAGGTGGCATCTTCTATCTTGATCCCGGAGGTACGGAGTGGGTCCATCCTGAAGACATCCGGCGCGGAGCATCCTCTTCATACAGTCTCTGCTGTACACTGAATCTTCAATGCAAGGGACGCGATTCAAGATGGCGTCCCTTGCATTCCTATTGACTGTAAAATTTGAATCAGCCAATAGGAATTAGGGCTTCTAAAATCCTATTGGCTGTTCAAATCAGCCAATAGGATTTAAGCAGCTCTCCTTCTATTCTTCAGGATGGACCCGCTCCGTGTCGGCTGGATGAAGATCGAAGAGGCCGTCTGGATGAAGACTTCGCCAGCTGGATGAAGATAGAAGAGTCCGCCTGGATGAGGACTTGGCCGACTGAATGAAGATAGAAGAGGCCGCCTGGATTAAGACTTCTTGCCGCATGGATGATGATACGGCTGGATGAAGATCCTTCAAGCAGGACTTCAACAACTGTAAGTGGATCGTTGGGGGTTAGTGTTATTTTTTTTTAAGGGTTTTTTGGGTGTGTTTTTTTAGATTAGGGTTTGGGCAATGTAAAAGAGCTAAATGCCCTTTTAAGGGCAATGCCCATACAAATGCCATTTTCAGGGCAATGGTTAGCTTAGGTTATTTTATATAGTTTTTTTATTTGGGGGGGGGGTTGGTTGGGTGGTGAGTTTTACTGTTGGGGGGTGTTTGTATTTATTTTACAGGTAAAAGAGCTGATATATTTGGGGCAATGCCCCACAAAAGACCCTTTTAATAATTATAATAGTTTAATTGTTAGTTTAAAATTAATTTTTTTAATTTGACAGGTAAGTTTTAATTTAATTTAAGTTAGGGAAATTTAAATTTTAATATAAAGTTAGAGGGTCATTAGGTTTAGGGGTTACTAGTTTAAATTAGTTTATTTCGTTGTGGGGGCTTTCGGTTTAGGGGTTAATAGTTTAGTATATTTCGTTGTGGGGGGCGTGCGCTTTTGAGGTTAATAGGTTTATTATAGCAGGGGAGTGGGCGGACGGCAGATTAGGGGTTAATAATATTTAAATAGTGTTTGTGATGCGGGAGGGCGGCGGTTTAGGGGTTAATACGTTTATTATAGTGGTGACAATGTCGGGGAGTGGCGGAATATGGGTTAATAAAAATTTTTAGTGGCGGCGATGTCTGGAGTGGCAGATTAGGGGTTAATACATTTATTATAGTGTTTGCGATGCGGGAGGGCCTCAGTTTAGGGGTTAATAGGTAGTTAATGGGTTATGGGAATCCAATGGGAATCCAATGAAAAAACTTCATTTTTATGTGTGTGATACTGATGTTGGATTACAGGCTAAAAGGTGTGCGGTACAGCTATACCGACAACACTTGTAATAGCTGTGGTGCTGTTTTAACACTGAAAATGCCATATTGTCAGCATTACAAGCCGCAATGCAAAACTTGTAATCTAGGTGACTATTAATAATCATACAATTCCTTCTCATTTTTTGTTGCTTTTTTAGTCAGATGTTCAAACCTTCTTCAGGCATCCAGTAAGTTTGCTCCAAAACTGTGTCTTTATGGTGCTGCACATTTTATCAGTGTATTCATACAAGAGAATATTTTTTCCAAAAGCACTTAAAGTGAAAGTAAAGTTACCTTGATGACAATCTCAAATATTCTTCTTTGTTCCAAATTAATATGAGTTTAATTCAGGATTTTTTTATAAATTGATTGTAAATAAAGTAATCAGCGTTTTAACTCTGCTTTTGCCGGTCTGCAAATTCAACCCGTTTTTAAAAAAAAAAATTCTGTCATGATCACATGTTTATATCATCCAATTGAAAATCTGGCCGTTAGGAGGCCGTCAATCCACGCCATCAGCCCAGTTGATGTACTGCGCATGCGCTACAATATATTTCAGCATCTCTGAATCCATGCGTGCTCCCGTTTGCGTACTTGTTTGATTTTGGAATTCCCATATTAAAAGATAAAATTAGAGTGAGTTACATGTATTGTATTTAGTATTTATAATTATTGCTTGAATAGGATATGCAGGAAATGAATGGAACGGGTAGACGATCGCAAGTATGCAGCTGATACCTCTGACAATATAGTAGTCAATGAATATAGTAATTCATTGACTACTATGTATCAACAGCAATTGGCACATGCACAGTTGTAAACAACTTCGTGAACTTGCTTTAGAGAGGCGAAGAGAGTGGGTGAGACCGCTGAAGACGTCACACTGAGGATTACAAGGAAGTAGCGGATGGGAGGAGTCGGCTGCAAGATGGTACAGATTTTGAATTGTAACTATTATAAAAACTATAGCTAAAATATAAAAAAAAAGTTAACAACTGGATTAAGGTACTATAGATAAATGCTTGGTCAATTTCAATAGCTGATAAATTTACCTTCACTTTAAACCAGATATAAATAATTGATTTCAAGCATGATGTTAACCACATCCTATTTGCAGTGATTACATTTTGATGTCAAATGGTTAAAGCGACAGTAAATACTAATAAAAATAGTTAACTAAAGATTAATAGAAAATACATCTGCTGAAGGAAAGACACTAAAAAATGCACTCTGGGTTCTGTCAATGGGGTAGACAACATGCCTTGTGATTGGCTGTATTGTACAATGTGCTAGCTGTGAAAAAAGAAAAAAAGGTATAGGTTGGCCTGGTGGAGTGAGTTAAAAAACGACTCACAGGTTTCTAATATGCAGGAATATATTTATAATGTGATGTTGTCACTTTTACTGTGACCAATGATCAATATGCACTGCTTTGTGTGTTAAGTAGGTTTAGTAACCTTTAGTGTCCTTTTAAAGCTGTTAACTCTTCATATGCTACTATTCTTTGCATTGACAAAAGCCTCTTTAAAAAATCTGCTGACCAGATGCTGTAAACAAGCTCCTTGGCATGAATAACTTAGTAATTACCAACGAAAAGCCCTCCAGATTAGTCTATGTGAGCTGCATTGATCTTGTGGAATACCTATAACATTATGCCAGAGATAATTCTGGATGAGGGAAGGACGTTCTGCTTATCTTTTAAACAATGTTTATAAATAGAAAGTAAAAATAGAAAGCATAGCGGTAGGTGTTTTCTTTACCTGTGTGTGGAAAGACTCACAATTACTCATTAGTTTACAGTATTAATCCAGTTTAGTGCCACCTTGTAAAGAATGATTTTACATATGTTACCCTAACTATATGACTTCCCATCAAAATCTCATGAGGTTAAAGCTATCACCTAGATTATGAGATTTGCACACAGTAATATGGATAACATATATAGTCCTTTATAATGATTGGCTGCTGCACTCCTTATATTAGCAGTCCTGTACACTGTGTATACAGCACTATAGTAATCCAGGGTAACTTATAACTGTATAACTGCAATATAACTTATAATGTGTAACTGACAGTTCTTACTCTTCCTGACTGGCTGATGCTGCATCCTCTGCAATGATCTGTAGCTGACATTACACTTATTATTATTATTATTAGCACTTGTCAGAACCTGAGGTTCAGTCCTTGTACTTTATAACTGCATCACAAACTGTCACAAGATGGCTTCTCTGAACTGTTCTGATTCTAAGCAAAGCCCACTTGATGACATCATCTTTGTATGGAAGCCTCAATGTGCCATTTAACCAAACCAGGAAGTAAGCACAACACTACATCTCCTTTCCTACTTTTTTTTTAATAAACTTAACTGCACAACAACAACCGTAAGATAAATCAGTCTTCTCCAGCATCCTCTTGTATTGTGGACGTGAAAGCTGCTTCTTGTTTCTTCCATTGAGGAAAGTTTCTCTGATATGTTGCATGTTGTCTCCGGCGAGTGTCTCTGAGATTCACTTCAGGAGACCAACGAACAACAGGTGTTCGTTGCCTGGGAGTACGAGCTTGACTATTGTGTTCCTGGATAGAATTTCCTGACTCATCATTACAAGGTTCTTCTATTGAGGCTGGTATTTCTGAGTCATCTTCTGTAGTTGAGTCAGAGCCTGTGTTTGGATCATGCCAAACACCACCCCAGATATCAAAGTCATTGTCTGATTGCATTTGTATGTGATGGTCCTCACCAGCCTGTTCTCTCCTCTCTAGCCATGGTCGTAGTTGGTTCACATGGCAGCGACACACACCTGATTGAGTAGTTATCACATACATCTTTGGGCCCTCAACCTGGGCAACAACACCTGGTGCCCATTTTTCTTCTGTATGGTACACCCTATACCAAACCAAGTCTCCTTCTGTGTAGGTCCATGAAGGTTTTCCCACTCTCATTTTATCTTGCATGATGCGGACTGTTTCTGCTACATCTGGTGTGATTAAATCCAGCTTTGTACGGATCTTCCTGCCAAACAATAGTTGAGCTGGGGCAACCCCCGTGGTGGGGTGTTGAGTAACCCTATATTGTTGCAAAAATTGTAAAATGTTTTTAGTATTAACCTGCTTCTCTGCTTTTAGAGCTTTCAATGCCCTTTTAAAGGTTTGGATAAATCTCTCTGCTTGCCCGTTGGTGGCTGGGTGATATGGTGCCATCTGATGATGGTGAATTCCATTCATATGTAAAAAATTCTGGAAGTCTTGTGTCACAAACTGGGACCATTGTCTGTGACCAGTTTTCTTGGCAACCCAAATATTGAAAACAGTCTTTCTAATGCTGATATGACTTCAGTAGTTGTAGTCCTTGTCATTGGAATTACTTATGGCCACTTAGAGTGTGCATAAATTACGATTGAGTATGATATTCCATCAATAGGACCAGCAAAGTCCAAATGTAGTCTCTCCCAAGGAGTAGTAGGCCAGTCCCATGGTTGTACAGCTCCTCGTGAAGCTGTCCTTGAGCCTGAACACACCCTTTGCATGCCATAACATAGTTCTCAATGTCCTTATCACTCTTCCTAACTGGCTGATGCTGTATCCTCTGCAGTGATCTGTAGCTGACATTACACTTATTATTATTATTATTATTAGCACTTGTCAGAACCTGAGGTTCAGTCCTTGTACTTTATAACTGCATCACAAACTGTCACAAGATGGCTTCTCTGAACTGCTCTGATTCTAAGCACAGCCCACTTGATGACATCATCTTTGTATGGAAGCCTCAATGTGCCATATAACCAAACCAGGAAGTAAGCACAACACTACAAAAACTATCGAAAAAACCTAAGCTACCCATTGCCCTGAAAAGGGTATTTGTTTGGGCATTGTCCTTAAAAGGGCATTTAGCTCCTTTACTGCCCAGACCCTAAGCTAAAAAATAAAACCCACCCAATAAACCCTTAAAAAAGCCTAACACTAACCCCCGACGATCCACTTACAGTTTTTGAAGTCCCGCTTGAATGATCTTCATCCCGGAGTTGAAGTCCTGATCCAGGCGGCGAGAAGTCTTCATCCAGGTGGCCTCTTCAATCTTCATCCCGGCAGTGAAGTCTTGATCCAAGCGGCGAGAAGTCTTCATCCAGACGTCCTCTTCTATCTTGATTCCGGAGGCGTGGAGTGGGTGCATCCTTAAGACATCCGGCGTGGAGCATCTTCTTCATATGGTTGCCGCTGTACACTGAATCTTCAACCAAGGGACGTGATTCAAGATGGCATCCCTTGCATTCCTATTGGCTGACAAATTTGAATCAGCCAATAGGAATTAGGGCTGCTAAATTCTGTGACAAAAAAGAAAGAATCGGATGGAGCACCAGCAGTTAAAATATTATATTCTTTATTTGAAGATCCTTAAAACAGAGAAAGGATTAAAAAGGATAACAGGATGATATGTCCTAAAAAGAGTCAGCTCACACAGCTGACATGTTTCGGCTAGATGCTGTTCTCAAAGCTGCTAGCCTGTGTGGGTTTAGTCCCACCCTTAAAAACACAGTACATGACTCTTATTGGACAATAGTAAATTGCACTGTTTGACACATTCAGTGCACATTAACCCTTGAAAGTTGCCTATTAGTATGTAGGTGGAGTATAATGTGGATCTGTATCCTAACCAGAATAATAATACTCTTATTTATTCAGCTTACCCTGTATTCTATGTGACTCCTATTTGGTATAGCTTCCCTTTACTAAACATGGGCTTTTACTAGCAATAACAAGCTATTACATATGGAAAATAGTTTGTGCAGCTCACTCAACATATGTAAGGAATTGCTAGCCTAAACCACTCATTAGCTGTATATCTAATGATCATTATCCTCAAAATTATTTTAATTGGTGGTTATCTACTATTTTCTGCTAAATTCTGTTACACATCTACAATCCCTAATCTGCCGCTCCAGATATCGCTGCCACCTAATCTGATGCTCCCGATATCGCCGCCACTATACTAAAGTTATTAACCCCTATTCAGCCGCACCCCAACATCGCCACAACTATATTAAAGTTATTAACCCCTATTCTGCTGCTCCCCAACATCGCCGTAACTAAATAAAGTTATTAACCCCTAAACCTCTGGAATCCCACTAAATAAACCTATTAACCCCTAAACTGCCAGCCCCCCACATTGCAACAACCTAAATTAAACTATATTAACCCCTAAACCTAACCCTAACCCTAACGTAACCCTAATCCTAACCCTAAACCTAACCCTAACCCTAGCACCCCCTAACTTTTATTTTTAATTAAATTAGATCTAAATTCAATTTACAATTATTAACTAAATAATTCCTATTTAAAACTAAATACTTACCTGTGAAATAAAACCTAAGGTAGCTACAATATAACCAATAGTTACATTGTAGCTAGCTTAGGTTTTATTTTTATTTCACAGGTAAGTTTGTATTTATTTGAACTAGGTAGACTAGTTAGTAAATAGTGAATAACTATTTACTAACTACCTAGCTAAAATAAATACAAACTTACCTGTGAAATAAAACCTAACCTACCTTACACTAAAACCTAACATTACAAAAAATAAAAAAAAACTACCAATACAAAAAATAAAAAAACCTACCATTACAAAAAAAAAACAAAACAAAACGAAATTATCCAAAAAATAAAGCTCATTCCTATTCTAATACCCTTAAAAAAAAAAAAAAAAACACCCCAAAATAAAAAAGCCTAATCTAGAATAAACTACCAAGGGTCCTTAAAAGGGCCTTTTGTAGGGCATTGCTCTGAGTTAAACAGCCATTTCGCTAAAAAAAAATGCAAACACCCCCTAACACTATACAAACCCCCACCCCCCAAACTACCTAGAGCCCTTAAAAGGGCATTTTGGGGGACCCTTAAAAGGGCCTTTTTGTAGGGCATTGCCCTAAGTTAAACAGCTCTTTTGCTAAAAAAAATACAAACACCCCCTAACACTATACAAACCCCACCCCCCAAACTACCAAGGGCCCTTAAAAGGGCCTTTTGGGGGGCCCTTAAAAGGGCCTTTTGTAGGGCATTGCCCTAAGTTAAACAGCTCTTTTGCTAAAAAAAACACCCCCTAAAAATATACATTACACAAAATAACAAACAAATTATGAAAAATAAAAAAAAAATCCTATTCTAATACCCATAAAAAAACACCCCAAAATAAAAAACCTACTCTAGAATAAACTACCAATGGCCCTTAAAAGGACCTTTAGTAGGGCATTGTCCTAAAGATAGCAGCTCTGTTTATGAAATAAAAATACAATTACCCACTAACATTACAAATCCCCCCAAACCCACAAAATAAAAATAAAAATATCGAAAAAACCTAAGCTACCCATTGCCCTGAAAAGCGTTTTTGTATGGGCATTGTCCTTAAAAGGGCATTTAGCTCCTTTACTGCCCAGACCCTAAACTAAAAAATAAAACCCACCCAATAAACCCTTAAAAAAGCCTAACACTAACCCCTGACGATCCACTTACAGTTTTTGAAGTCCCGCTTGAACGATCTTCATCCCGGAGTTGAAGTCCTGATCCAGGCGGCGATGTCCGTTATTAGTGACGTTGTTCACATAGTGATGCGGATATTGACACACATACAGGTGCTTTTATTATAGTAAGCAACTCTAATCACTCTTTGTCAGTATATTTCAGTGCCGACTAACACCACTATAAATAATAATATATTCTTAGTCACAGTCCACTGCTTTTTCCACGGGTTGCTACATTTCATGATAGCAAGTTTGACCTTTTATGCATTTTATCGTAAGGGGTTATGTTCAAAATAGTCCGGGCTGAGATAGCTCATACTGATTTGCCTATTGCCCGCCCATGACCATGACGCAATCTGCATCCGGTCCAATCAGCATCACTTGTAGATGACCTATCACCATAGGAAACGTCACCCGGATAACTGCTACACCTCCAGACAAACACACGAACAGCAAGTGTGTATTAGAAACAACAGCTCATGACGCTATTACGGTTATAAACTTTAAGATCATCATACACAGTTTTAGTAAGTGAAATCAGCAATTCACTACAACGTTTTAGGAGTCTAGAGGTTAGTGATATACGTCTTTGAAGTCACACACGTATGGCCTGTTGTACGGCATATAAAGCCTTTCTGTGGGTAATGTCCCTCCGAATAAACATATTGATTGTTGGTGATCACATAATACTGCTAGTCACCTATACTAAAGGCTCATTTAGTCACTGCTTATTTAGAATGGGAATAAGGTTGCAGGAGCAATTTAACATTTGAAAAGTATTGTATAAATGATCTTGGTATAGGAGCTAAATTTGCGACCAAATTATATCTAATGTATATTGGCTGAAATGTTTAAACATTGACTCCACTTGTTTTGTTGATATATTTTTTGGATTGTATAACTTGGATGTTGAATGAATGAATGAATGTTTGTTTACAATGTGAGGTAATTTTGTATATTTTCTATGATTGGATAAATTATTCACATGACCATTTAATTGACTAACACCTCAATCAGGTGCAACCCATTATTTTATAGTAGTCTGGTGTATATATAGCAAGTGTATAGCATACATTTTATTAAGCCTGATGAAACAGTCATTTGATAGGCTTTTATTACACTATTATTTTAATAAAGTAAGTACTTTTTTATACTTACTTCTTGCTGCCGGACTACTTTTATTTTTCCACTACCCTACCTATTATTCTCCACATCTCCACCTGTGACTTCTGTGATTCCTGGGGAGCTCAACGCCATTGGTCTAAGTCTGTTGGTTGACTGTATTGAATCCAGCCTGCTTAGATTGCACCTTGTAAGGTGCTCTACTAAATGTGAGTGCATTTGATATTATTATATTTTACTCTGCCTGCACAAACAATGCTAGGCCATATAGGCACTTCTGTGTTCCATATCATTATCTGCAGAATTACTGAATATCCATCGGAGGCCAGTCTTCTGGGTGACTGCAAACTGATCCCAGACTGCTCCATCTGCACCACTAGGGGTGCCATACTAAATGTGAGTGTATCTATCTGATACCTTATTTATATTTGCCATCAAACAATATGTGTTCTTGTATCATCTACAGATTGCTGACCTGGGATCGTGGCCTTGATCCTCTACAGATAGCTGCCTAGACCTGCGACATCTAATACCCAGTGTGGACTTAATCATCTCTAGATGAGATTATATCTGTGTTAGTTTTGTAGACTGTATACTTATCCCACTTTTATTGTATTAACTGCATTGATTGTATTATTTGATTATTTTGCTAGTATATGGGCATCCTAACAGGGACTATATTACTAAGCTATCAATTTTAATTTCAACTTTTATACTTTTGTATCATATATAGCAGGATAGCCTTATATAGATATACCATTGTCTATATTCACCTGCCCAAGAGGTGTGTGTATTTGTGCATATATTACACTTAGTTTCACAAGGACGCCCCCTACCTCATTCTATATTTTTTTTTTTAGTAGACAACCCAAAGTATTGATCTAGGCCCATTTTGGTATTTTTTATGCCACCATTTCACAGCCGAATGCAATCTATTAAAAAAAAAAAAAAAAAAAAAAAATTGTTAACTTTTTCACAAACTTTAGATTTCTCACTGAAATTATTTACAAACAGCTTGTGCAATTATGGCACAAATGGTTGTAAATGCTTCTCTGGGATCCCCTTTGTTCAGAAAAAGCAGACATTTATGGCTTTGTCATTACTTTTTGATAATTAGAAGGCCGCTAAATTCCGCTGCGCACCACACTTGTATTATGCCCAGCAGTGAAGGGGTTAATTAGATAGCTTGTAGGGTTAATTTTAGCTTTAGTGTAGAGATCAGCCTCCCACCTGACAAATCCCACCCCCTGATCGCTCCCTGACCCCTATCAAACAGCTCACTTCCCTCCCCCACCTCACAATTGTCACCACCATCTTAAGTACTGTCAGAAAGTCTGCCAGTACTAAAATAAAAGTTTTTTTTTTTATCTTTTTTTTTTATATTTATATATATAATTTCTGCAGTGTAGGTTCCCTCCTAGCCCCCCAACCTCCACGATCCCCCCCAAACAGCTCTCTTAACCTCCCCCCTCTTCCTATTTGCGGCCATCTTAGGTACTGGCAGGAGTCAGCCAGTACCCACTTTGCTCTAAAATTGTGTTTTTTTTTTATTATTTCCATATTTTCCGTAGTGTAGCTGCCCCTCCTCAATACCCTCCCCCTCCCAGATCCCTTTTCCAAGACTTATCCCCCCTCCCTTTCCCTCTCTCTCCCTCCCTCTCTCTCCGTCTCCCTCCTTCCGATCATTGCACTAAGTAGCGGGCACGCTCCCACCCCCCTTGTATGCTCCTGATGCCCTTGCCGCACTGGATCAACAGAATCCCCCACCCGCTTCCATCGTATCCCTCCCATGCCACCAACGATCGGCACCATCACTGTCCGATGCAGAGAGTGCCACAGAGTGGCTCTCTCTGCATCGGTTGCTAAAAAAAGGGTATTGCAGGATGCCTCAATATCGAGGCATCACTGCAATACCATAAAAGCACATCCTTGGTTATTAACAACCATTTTATGTGGGATGTGCATGGCACGTCTCTGGTCGTTAAGGGGTTAATTTGCTTTAAAAACATTAAAGGGATATGAAACCCAAAAAATTTCTTTCAAGATTTAGGTATAATTTACAACTTTAAACAACTTTCCAGTTTACTTGTATTATCAAATTTGCTTCATTCTCTTGGTATCATTGGTTGAAGGAGCAGCAATGCACTACTGGTTTCTAAATGAACACATGGTTGATCCAATGACAATGTGTATATATAAGTAGACACCAGTCAACAGCTAGAACTTAGGTTCTTTGCTGCTCCTGAGCCTCTGCTTACCTAGATAAACCTTTCAGCAAAGGATGACAAGAGATGGAAACAAATTAAATAATAGAAGTAAAATGGAAAGTTGTTCAAAATTGTATACTCTGTCTAAATCATGAATGTCTAATTATGACATTACTGTCCCTTTAAGGCTTAGCCAATATGTTATTCTATAGCAGCACAACAGAAATGTCTTGTAATCCCAAGGTGTTTAAGGGTGAATATCCCAGGGAGACCAGAGGATCTGAGTCTCACATTCTAGATTTTATGACCAGAGATATGCGGCTGAGGCACCCAGGGCCCCAACGTGAGATGGTAATAAAGTAAAGTGACTGCATGGCATGGAACCATTTACATTAAGGTTTGGTACTTAGTTCCTGTATTTTGGAACTTCTATGAAAACTGCATCATGTGTGCAAAAAATAGTACATTACAATAAGACATTCATAGCGTAAGAGTGTTACAAAAAAAATGGATGCATGTCAGCGAAGATGCCTATTTGGTTGATGGAATACCCAGATATATTGTGGGTTATGGATAGCTTTCCAATACGCACAACAATAAAGATCTTTGCAGAGAAGAAATAAGTCAGTACCATCCAGGCTAAAGTGAGAACTTTTACCGGGAGGTTATTAACTTGATATAAAATAACAGGGCCATACAATCCCACAGGTACAAGAGGATTGGGAAGTGGCTGACTTACAGAAGGAATTTGGTGCCCTTTTCATCTAGGGTTTTACTTTAAGTTATCAGACAGTCTACACATAAAGAGGACATTCTCTCCTTGGGGAATGTTGCACAAGGAAAACTTTAGTAGTCTGTCCCTGTGCGTCAGTCTAATTAGATTGTGAGCATGAATTATGTGTATAAGATTATGTTTGGTCCAAAAACAATTATTTTCATGATTTATTTATGTACAGCGTCAGTTGCTAGAACCAGCTCATCAAATGGTTTCTCTTACCAACCTGGAAAGACAATTGTATTGATGTCACAACTGGCTTAATGAGGCCTATGTTCTGTTAATATTTCATATATGAAGAAGCATAAGTGTGTCCACATTCAGGACTAGAGACAAGGTATGCAAATGGAAATCAACCCAGAACATATCAGATGAGTTAAAAAGCAGCAGTTTTAAGACTGCTTCTTCTTAATTTGCACTTGCAGGCTTCATAAATGAACCTCATAAAGTTAATGGGTTGCTGGACTTCTCCAAATACCACCCTAGGAGAGGGTTTTCAAAGGATTTAATGTTTCCCTATACAAATATTTTTTTTAAATTATTATTATTATCAGTTATTTGTAGAGTTCCAACAGATTCTCCAACACTATAAGCATAGGCATGATATGCAGGTAACAATTATAGGGATAAAAAGGTAGAGGGTCCTGCCAAGAGTTGCACTGTTGTAGTCAGCTCTTATGAAGGTGATCTACAAACAGCTGGGTTCATAGGCTTACAAGAGGATAACAAAGGAGCGGAGGAGAGGAACTGGGGTGCTTGAAAAGTTTCAAAACTAGGGGAGAGTCTTGTGAAATGAGGCAGAGAGTTCCACAATATAGTGACCAGTCTGGAGATGTCCTGTAAATGAGAATGTTAGGAGGTAAAAAGAGAAAAGGAGAGAAGGAGGTTGTGAGCAGAGCAAAGGGAACAGGAGGGAGAGTATCTGGAGACAAGGTCTGAGATATAGGGAGGAGCAGTGCAGTTGAGGGCCTTGTAAGTCAGATTTTTTTGTTTAATTTTAAAGGCAAGAGGAAGCCAGTGAATGGATCGGCTGAGAGGTGCAGCAGATGAAGAGCGACGTGTAAGGAAGATGAGCCTGGCAGAGGCATTCATTATGGATTGTAAAGGAGCGAGGCGGCAGCTAGTGAAACCAGAGAGGATGGAGTTTCAGTAGTCAAGGCGGGAAAGGATTAGAGAGTGGATTAAAATCTTAGTTGTATCTTGTGTAAGGAAATGTAAAATTTTAAGAGATGTTTTTAAAGTGGAAGCGGCAGGAATTGGCTAAAGACTGAATGAGGAGTGAAAGAAAGATCTGAGTCAAGTGTGACCCCAAGATATCAAGCGTGTGGGGTAGAGGTAATGATGGAGTTATCAACAGTAATAGAAAAATACTACTCTGGATTAGCAAACCCTGCAAATTGTGCAAACGAAATTACTGTTTGCTTTTAAAAACATATTTAGTGTGCAGATCTTTTTCAAGGCAGTGCTTGAAGGGACATGAAACCCATTTTTTTTTCTTTTATGATTTAGAAAGAGTATGCAATTTTAAACAGCTTTCAATTTTACTTATATTATGTAATTATCTTCATTTTTTGATATCCTTTGTCGAAAAGCATCTCTAAATAGGCTCAGTAGCTTCTGATAGATGCCTTGTGTGATTGGCTCACCCATGTGCATTGCTATTTCTTCAACAAGAATCAAGCAAATTAAAAAATATAAGTAAATTGGAATGTTGTTTTAAAATTGTATTCTCTATCTGAATCATGAAAGAAAAAAATGTGCGTTTCATGTCCCTTTAATTACCATACTACACCAATTGTATTGTCATTAGAAGGAATTACAAATTCTACAATGATGAAAAATACAATTAAATATTGTTCTGGTTTTAAAATGCTCAATAGCTCTCTGCTGAATGTTAAACATTGCAGATAATGCAAAACAGCAAATCCCTTGAAAATGAAACAAAATATGAAACATAATTAACTTCAAGATCCCTTAGCCTAGCATGGGGTTTACTCCTGCCACCTTGATTAATGAGATAACATAGATACAGAAAGGCAAAGAGTTAATTGGAAGGCAGGTATGATAGATAGGTACATCTACGTTTGTCACGCATGCTATATAATTATGTGAAAAACTACTTGCCTTAGGGTTTCCACAGATAAAAATGTTCCAGGTGCTTGGTTTGTATTTACTAATTAAAAATAATAAAATATGCTATGCAATTGCTCAACATAGACCAGTAAAGTATCTAGCAGTCTTTTTAAATTTAAACAATACGAATGATCAAATCATCTAATTTTCAAAGCTACACAATAATTTATTTGAATAGGTTAGAATGTTTTCTTTAAAGGCACAGCAAAGTCAAAATTAAGCTTTCATGAATTCATATATTTTAAACAAATTTCCAATTTATTTATATTTTCAAATTTGCTTTTATTCTTTTGGTACTGTTTGTTGAAAAGTAAGCCTAGGTAGGCTCAGGAGCAGCAATGCACTACTGAGAGATAGCTGGTGGCTGCACATATATTTAGAACCCCATTTAGAACCCTACATGCTGCCCAGCCATTGCTTGATCAGCACAGGAATTTATATTTATATATCTACCTAATTTATCGAAGCAAAGAAAAAAGTAGTTAAAGGGATAGTCTAGTAAAAATTTAACTTCCTCTTCCATGATTCAGATAGAGCATGCAATTTTAAGCAACTTTCTAGTTTACTCCTATTATCAATTTTTCTTCATTCTCTTGGTATCTTTATTTGAAAAAGCAGAAATGTAAGTTTAGGAGCCAGACCATTTTTGGTTCAGTACCTGGACAGCACTTGCTTATTGGTGGCTAAATGTAGCCACCAATCAGCAAGTGCAACCTAGGTGCTGGATGAAAAATGGGCTGGCTAAGCTTACATTACTGCTTTTTCAACTAAAGATACCAAGAGAACAAAGAAAAATTGAGAATAGGAGTAAATTAGAAAGTTGCTTAAAATCGCATGCTCTGTCTGAATCATGAAAGAAAAAAAACTGTGTTTCATATCCCTTTAAGACTCTTCAAGGGATATGTACATATATTTTTACCATCCACTTCAGATTATGCTGTTTTCTGGGTCTGAGCACAAGATAATGCACCCTGTATTAATGATCACATTCCACTTATAATCTAGCCCATAGTTATCTAGTGTCAATAATGCAAAAATTACATGTTTTAACAAATTAGAGCATTTCATTTTGCATTTGTCCCTTTAATAATTTTATCTCCCAAATGCTACACTTCAATTCTACCACTTTTTTCCTCACAATACTAAGCAAATTTGTCTACTGTGTTTCTCACATTAAATGGTGAATTTGTCCTTAAATGCAGAGATATGCCTAAATTCCTATTGATCAATGGTGGTGAACCTTTTTGGAAGTTTGAGTCCAACTGGCAATAATCTAAAAAAAATGTATGTTACTCTCAGCAGGTAGTATGCCAGTAGCCAAGGGTCAGCACTATAAAACATTTTGCATGCCACCTTGAACAAGCACACACAAATCTTTAACCCCTTACCTAAGCTCTCATGAGTGCAAGGCCATGGAACCTACCTGTATCGGTCTATAGATGGCCTGTCATGTTTTTATGTATTCATGTACTGCTGAGAGACACTGGAGAACATCTCGGAGTTCAGCTGAATTTCTTCACTACAAGTTCATCTTGAACTCCTACTATTCTGCCCTTAATCTTTATAAGCATCAGTACTTATCTACTCTCATCTCTACTCTTTCCTCTAATCCAAAACATCTGTTTTCCACGTTCAATACTCTTCTCCGCCCACCCCACCTTCTAATACAACTTCTCTTTTAGCTCAAGATTTTGCCAGCCACTTCAATAACAATATTGACTACATCAGATATGAAATCAGCTCTCAGCATACTACCAATCTCCCATCCCTTCAAAAGCTCACAATCATCCAAAACCCAAATAGCTATAAATGTAGCTCTTTTGCCCCTGTTACAGAGGAAGAAGTTTCTTCCCTTATACTGTCCTCCCACCTCACTACCTGTCCCCTCAACCCCATTCCCTCACAGCTACTCCCCTCCCTATCTTCTACTCTTACCCCTATACTCACACATATCTTCAACCTCTCCCTCAGCACTGGTATATTTCCCTCATCTCTAAAACATGCACTGGTCACACCTATCCTCAAAAAAACCTTCTCTCGATCCAACCTCCCCATCCAACTATTTCCCTACTCCCTCTTGCCTCAAAGCTCTTTGAAAAGCTAGTATATGCACATCTATCCCATTTCCTTACACTAAATTCTCTTCTTGACCCACTGCAATCTGGATTTCGTCCCTATCACTCCACAGAGACAGCAATTGTCAATGTTACCAATGACCTACTTATAGCAAAATCCAAAGGCCACTTCTCTCTGCTTATCCTACTTGATCTGTCTGCAGCCTTTGATACTGTTGACCACCCTATTTTGCTCCAAACCTTCCAAATCCTTCGGCATCTGCATCTCATGGTTCTCTTCCTATGTATCTAACCGTACATTTAGTGTAGCCTTTTCTGGAGCATCCTCTGCCCTGTTACAACTTTTGGTTTGGGTATCTCAAAGCTCTGTTCTCTGTCCCTTTCTCTTTTCAATCTACACATCATCATTAGGTTCCTTAATAAAGTCCCACAGGTTTCAATACCATTTGTATGCTGATGACACCCATATTTATCTCTCTGTACCAGACCTACCTCCTTCCTTACTAACCCATGTCACTAACTGTCTTTTTCATATCTCATCTTGGATGTCCTCTCACTACCTTAAGATAAATCTCTCCAAAACTGAACTCCTTATTTTTCACCCTTCCTCCAAAATCTCCACACCCCCATTTCTTTCATGTAATTAGCAAGAGTCCATGAGCTAGTGACGTATGGGATATACGTTCCTACCAGGAGGGGCAAAGTTTCCCAAACCTCAAAATGCCTATAAATACACCCCTCACCACACCCACAAATCAGTTTTACAAACTTTGCCTCCTATGGAGGTGGTGAAGTAAGTTTGTGCTAGATTCTACGTTGATATGTGCTCCGCAGCAGGTTGGAGCCCAGTTTTCCTCTCAGCGTGCAGTGAATGTCAGAGGGATGTGAGGAGAGTATTGCCTATTTGAATTCAATGATCTCATTCTACGGGGTCTATTTCATAGGTTCTCTGTTATCGGTCGTAGAGATTCATCTCTTACCTCCCTTTTCAGATCGACGATATACTCTTATATATACCATTACCTCTACTGATTTTCGTTTCAGTACTGGTTTGGCTTTCTACTACATGTAGATGAGTGTCCTGGGGTAAGTAAATCTTATTTTCTGTGACACTCTAAGCTATGGTTGGGCACTTTTTTATAAAGTTCTAAATATATGTATTCAAACATTTATTTGCCTTGACTCAGGATGTTCAACGTTCCTTATTTCAGACAGTCAGTTTCATATTTGGGATAATGCATATGAATAAATCATTTTTCTTACCTTAAAATTTGACTTTTTCCCTGTGGGCTGTTAGGCTCGCAGGGGCTGAAAATGCTTCATTTTATTGCGTCATTCTTGGCGCGGACTTTTTTGGCGCAAATTTTTTTTTTCTATTTCCGGCGTCATACGTGTTCCGGAAGTTGCATCATTTTTTGACGTTTTATTTGCGCCAAAAGTGTCGGCGTTCCGGATGTGGCATCATTTTTGGCGCCAAAAGCATTTAGGCGCCAAATAATGTGGGCGTCTTTTTTGGCGCTAAAAAATATGGGCGTCACTATTGTCTCCACATTATTTAAGTCTCATTATTTATTGCTTCTGGTTGCTAGAAGCTTGTTCACTAGCATTTTTTCCCATTCCTGAAACTGTCATTTAAGGAATTTGATCAATTTTGCTTTATATGTTGTTTTTTCTATTACATATTGCAAGATGTCCCACGTTGACACTGAGTCAGAAGATACTTCTGGAAAATCGCTGCCTGGTGCTGGATCTACCAAAGTTAAGTGTATCTGCTGTAAACTTGTGGTATCTGTTCCTCCAGCTGTTGTTTGTACTGAATGTCATGACAAACTTGTTAATGCAGATAATATTTCCTTTAGTAATGTTACATTACCTGTTGCTGTTCCGTCAACATCTAATATTCAGAGTGTTCCTGATAACATAAGAGATTTTGTTTCTAAATCCATTAAGAAGGCTATGTCTGTTATTCCTCCTTCTAGTAAACGTAAAAAGTCTTTTAAAACTTCTCATTTTTCAGATGAATTTTTAAATGAACATCATCATTCTGATTCTGATAATGGTTCTTCTGTTTCAGAGGATTCTGTCTCAGAGGTTGATGCTGATAAATCTTCATATTTATTTAAAATGGAATTTATTCGTTCTTTACTTAAAGAAGTCTTAATTGCATTAGAAATAGAGGATTCTGGTCCTCTTGATACTAAATCTAAACGTTTAAATAAGGTTTTTAAATCTCCTGTAGTTATTCCAGAAGTTTTTCCTGTCCCTGATGCTATTTCTGAAGTAATTTCCAGGGAATGGAATAATTTGGGTAATTCATTTACTCCTTCTAAACGTTTTAAGCAATTATATCCTGTGCCATCTGACAGATTAGAGTTTTGGGACAAAATCCCTAAGGTTGATGGGGCTGTCTCTACTCTTGCTAAGTGTACTACTATTCCTACGGCAGATAGTACTTCCTTTAAGGATCCTTTAGATAGGAAAATTGAATCCTTTCTAAGAAAAGCTTACTTGTGTTCAGGTAATCTTCTTAGACCTGCTATATCTTTAGCGGATGTTGCTGCAGCTTCAACTTTTTGGTTAGAAGCTTTAGCGCAACAAGTAACAGATCATAATTCTCATAGCATTATTAATCTTCTTCAACATGCTAATAATTTTATTTGTGATGCCATCTTTGATATCATTAGAGTTGATGTCAGGTATATGTCTCTAGCTATTTTAGCTAGAAGAGCTTTATTGCTTAAAACTTGGAATGCTGATATGTCATCTAAGTCTACTTTGCTTTCCCTTTCTTTCCAGGGTAATAAATTATTTGGTTCTCAGTTGGATTCTATTATCTCAACTGTTACTGGAGGGAAAGGAACTTTTTTACCACAGGATAAAAAATCTAAAGGTAAATTTAGGTCTAATAATCGTTTTCGTTCCTTTCGTCCCAATAAGGAACAAAAGCTTGATCCTTCATCCACAGGAGCAGTATCAGTTTGGAAACCATCTCCAGTCTGGAATAAATCCATGCCTTTTAGAAAACCAAAGCCAGCTCCTAAGTCCACATGAAGGTGCGGCCCTCATTCCAGCTCAGCTGGTAGGGGGCAGATTACGTTTTTTCAAAGAAATTTGGATCAATTCCATTCACAATCTTTGGATTCAGAACATTGTTTCAGAAGGGTACAGCATTGACTTCAAGATAAGGCCTCCTGCAAAGAGATTTTTTCTTTCCCGTGTCCCAGTAAACCCAGCGAAGGCTCAAGCATTTCTGAAATGTGTTTCAGATCTAGAGTTGGCTGGAGTAATTATGCCAGTTCCAGTTCTGGAACAGGGGCTGGGGTGTTATTCAAATCTCTTCATTGTACCAAAGAAGGAGAATTCCTTCAGACCAGTTCTGGATCTAAAAATATTGAATCGTTATGTAAGGATACCAACATTCAAAATGGTAACTGTAAGGACTATCCTACCTTTTGTTCAGCAAGGCCATTATATGTCCACAATAGATTTACAGGATGCATATCTGCATATTCCGATTCATCCAGATCACTATCAGTTTCTGAGATTCTCTTTCCTAGACAAGCATTACCAGTTTGTGGCTCTGCCGTTTGGCCTAGCAACAGCTCCAAGAATTTTTACAAAGGTTCTCGGTGCCCTTCTGTCTGTAATCAGAGAACAGGGTATTGTGGTATTTCCTTATTTGGACGATATCTTGGTACTTGCTCAGTCTTCACATTTAGCAGAATCTCATACGAATCAACTTGTGTTGTTTCTTCAAGATCATGGTTGGAGGATCAATTTACCAAAAAGTTCATTGATTCCTCAGACAAAGGTAACCTTTTTAGGTTTCCAGACAGATTCAGTGTCCATGACTCTGTCTTTGACAGACAAGAGACGTCTGAAATTGATATCAGCTTGTCGAAACCTTCAGTCAAAATCATTCCCTTTGGTCGCCTTATGCATGGAAATTCTAGGTCTTATGACTGCTGCATCGGACGCGATCCCCTTTGCTCGTTTTCACATGCAACCTCTTCAGCTTTGTATGCTGAACCAGTGGTGCAGGGATTACACAAAGATATCTCATTTAATATATTTAAAACCGATTGTACGACACTCTCTGAAGTGGTGGACAGATCACCATCGTTTAGTTCAGGGGGCTTCTTTTGTTCTTCCGACCTGGACTGTAATTTCAACAGATGCAAGTCTGACAGGTTGGGGAGCTGTGTGGGGGTCTCTGACAGCACAAGGGGTTTGGGAATCTCAGGAGGTGAGATTACTGATCAATATTTTGGAACTCTGTGCAATTTTCAGAGCTCTTCAGTCATGGCCTCTTCTAAAGAGAGAATCGTTCATTTGTTTTCAGACAGACAATGTCACAACTGTGGCATACATCAATCATCAAGGAGGGACTCACAGTCCTCTGGCTATGAAAGAAGTATCTCGAATACTGGTATGGGTGGAATCCAGCTCCTGTCTAATTTCTGCGGTTCATATCCCAGGTATAGACAATTGGGAAGCGGATTATCTCAGTCGCCAAACGTTACATCCGGGCGAATGGTCTCTTCACCCAGCGGTATTTCTTCTGATTGTTCAAATGTGGGTACTTCCAGAAATAGATTTGATGGCTTCTCATCTAAACAAGAAACTTCCCAGGTATCTGTCCAGATCCAGGGATCCTCAGGCAGAAGCAGTGGATGCATTGTCACTTCCTTGGAAGTATCATCCTGCCTATATCTTTCCGCCTCTAGTTCTTCTTCCAAGAGTAATCTCCAAGATTCTGAAGGAATGCTCGTTTGTTCTGCTGGTGGCTCCAGCATGGCCTCACAGGTTTTGGTATGCGGATCTTGTCCGGATGGCCTCTTGCCAACCGTGGACTCTTCCGTTAAGACCAGACCTTCTATTGCAAGGTCCTTTTTTCCATCAGGATCTCAAATCCTTAAATTTAAAGGTATGGAGATTGAACGCTTGATTCTTAGTCAAAGAGGTTTCTCTGACTCTGTGATTAGTACTATGTTACAGGCTCGTAAATCTGTATCTAGAAAGATATATTATCGAGTTTGGAATACTTACATTTCTTGGTGTCTTTCTCATCACTTTTCCTAGCATTCTTTTAGAATTCCGAGAATTCTACAGTTTCTTCAGGATGGTTTGGATAAAGGTTTGTCTGCAAGTTCCTTGAAAGGACAAATCTCTGATCTTTCTGTTCTTTTTCACAGAAAGATTGCTAATCTTCCTGATATTCATTGTTTTGTGCAAGCTTTGGTTTGTATAAAGCCTGTCATTAAGTCAATTTCTCCTCCTTGGAGTTTGAATTTGGTTCTGGGGGCTCTTCAAGCTCCTCCGTTTGAACCTATGCATTCATTGGACATTAAAATACTTTCTTGGAAAGTTTTGTTTCTTTTGGCCATCTCTTCTGCTAGAAGAGTTTCTGAATTATCTGCTCTTTCTTGTGAGTCTCCTTTTCTGATTTTTCATCAGGATAAGGCAGTGTTGCGAACTTCTTTTAAATTTTTTCCTAAGGTTGTGAATTCTAACAACATTAGTAGAGAAATTGTGGTTCCTTCATTGTGTCCTAATCCTAAGAATTCTAAGTAGAGATTATTGCATTCTTTGGATGTAGTTAGAGTTTTGAAATATTATGTTGAAGCTACTAAGACTTTACGAAAGACTTCTAGTCTATTTGTTATTTTTTCCGGTTCTAGGAAAGGTCAGAAGGCCTCTGCCATTTCTTTGGCATCTTGGTTGAAATCTTTAATTCATCATGCATGTCGAGTCGGGTAAAACTCCGCCTCAAAGGATTACAGCTCATTCTACTAGGTCAGTTTCTACTTCCTGGGCGTTTAGGAATGAAGCTTCGGTTGATCAGATTTGCAAAGCAGCAACTTGGTCTTCTTTGCATACTTTTACTAAATTCTACCATTTTGATGTGTTTTCTTCTTCTGAAGCAGTTTTTGGTAGAAAAGTACTTCAGGCAGCTGTTTCAGTTTGATTCTTCTGCTTATAATTTCAGTTTTTTTCATTATAAGATTTAAACTTTATTTTGGGTGTGGATTATTTTCAGCGGAATTGGCTGTCTTTATTTTATCCCTCTCTCTCTAGTGACTCTTGCGTAGAAGATCCACATCTTGGGTAGTCATTATCCCATACGTCACTAGCTCATTGACTCTTGCTAATTACATCAAAGAAAACATAATTTATGTAAGAACTTACCTGATAAATTCATTTCTTTCATATTAGCAAGAGTCCATGAGGCCCACCCTTTTTTGTGGTGGTTATGATTTTTTTGTATAAAGCACAATTATTCCAATTCCTTATATTTATTCTTCACACTTTTTTCTTATCACCCCCCTTCTTGGCTATTCATTAAACTGATTTGTGGGTGTGGTGAGGGGTGTATTTATAGGCATTTTGAGGTTTGGGAAACTTTGCCCCTCCTGGTAGGAATGTATATCCCATACGTCACTAGCTCATGGACTCTTGCTAATATGAAAGAAATGAATTTATCAGGTAAGTTCTTACATAAATTATGTTTTTCTATAACTGTTGATAATTCCATCATTACCCCTACCCCGCATGGCCGATGTCTTGGGGTCACACTTGACTTTCTTTCACTCCTAACATTCAGTCCTTGGCTAAAGCCTGCCGCTTCCACCTTAAAAACATCTCTAAAATTAGACATTTCCTTACACAAGACACAACTAAAATTTTAATCCACTCTCTCATCCTTTCCCGCCTCGACTATTGCAACTCTGTCCTCTCTGGTCTCCCTAGCTGCCGCCTAGCTCCTTTACCATCCATAATGAATGCATCGCTCTTCATCTGCTGCATCTCTCTGCCAATCCTTTCACCGGCTTCCTCTTGCCTTCAGGATTAAAATCCTCACTCTGACATACAAAACCCTCAACTGCACTACTCCCCCCTACATTTCAGACCTTGTCTCCAGATACTCTCCCTCCTGTCCCCTTCGCTCTGCTCACGATCTCCTCCTCTCCTCCTCTCTTGTTACTTCCTCATATTCCCATTTACAGGACTTCTCCAGGCTGGCTCCAATTGTGTGGAAATCCCTGCCTCGCTCCACAAAACTCTCCCCTAGTTTTAACAGCTTCAAGCGCTCCCTAAAGACTCTACTATTCAGGAATGCATACAACCTACACTAACCTTTTTTAACTCCATTGCTTTCCCCTTGAACCCCTTAGAATGTAAGCCTATGAGCCCACCTGTTTGTAGATCGCCTTCATAAGATCCGACTACAACAGTGCAACTCTCGGCAGGGCCCTCTACTCATTTGATCTCTGTATATATTATCTTGTGCTTTTAACGCTGCAGAATCTGTTGGCGCTCAACAAATACCTGATAATAATAATAATGTACCCAGTGTTACCATATTTAAAAGTGCTGGTAGGGATAAGTGAATATTTTGCAATGTGTTGAAAATATGAAAGCGTTACAGTGGTTAATACAGACATATTTCAACACTAATTGCCACAAGGATTTGTTAAAATCTAAGTGCTAAAATCCTATTCTATTAATTATATACTCTTACAAGTGTAAGCCGAGAAACCTGCGTGTTTATTACATTAAGTGCAGGTGAATTAGGCTGTCAAATGACTAATACTGAGAAGCTTATACAAAAAGAGAGAAGCGCTCAACCTGGGTACAAACAATAGCATAACAGCTTGTTCAATGGCAAGTTCCAGCCTAAGAGCAGGTGCTTTTTTACTCACAGAGAAGAACTTTCCTGTAGTATATTAGTCTGGTCCTGACTAAACAGGATAGTTCAGTCCTGGAATAACAGGCAATCCCGCTCTGAACGAGAGAAACGGCAAAATCCCAGATGTACATTTCAGCCTAGCGTTGGTCTTGTCAGTGAAGTGCAGCCATATCCCTCTAGGCACATTGAACAACAGGTCCATGTCTGGTTTCCCACATCACCCATAGGGAGACTTCCCAGTGGGGTATATAAGAGATAAGGTAATAAAATGTTAATTTTCCATGGTTCTCTGCAAGTATTGGTATTTGGTTTACGGATAGATATAAGATAAAGAAGAATGTTTATGTATGCAATGTGATAAAGTAATGAGATCTGATTATACCTACAAGCTCAACCTATTTTATTAGGTTGTGGCTTCAAAACACAAAACCAGCTAATTCATATACAAAAATAAACTTTAAAAAGTAAATTGTCATACATGTTATACTCTGCAGTTGGTAAAAAAGTAATTAAGGTAAAAACAATTTTACAGTATATTGTCCCTTTAAACTATTAATAGTCCTTTTACTTATCATTCAGTAAAGTTTTCAAAAGACGTTTGTTGTTCAGTGTATCTGTTCCTGCATACCCTAACCTCTTCCCATTGTATGTATTATATCTACAAATAGTACAGTTCTTTGTTCAAATAGTATAGTTCTTTGGGAGATGTCCCTTTCTTAACTGATACTATTTGATATTGATCTGATTTTAAGTTATCACATAGTTATTTAATAAATAAGTATAACCTATTATAGAGTAATTTAATTATATTACAACTTTAGCTTTATAGCAGCCTCCTGTTTTGTTATTTGTATTGAAAATATAAAATCTTGGCCACATTTGTTAATTGAAATTAATTTCAGTATACATCCCATAGTCTTACATAACTTTCAATGCAAGTCAATTAAACATTTCTACATTTTTTTCTTTAATTTTGAATATTCATTTTTAGAGCTATAGATTTACATTGAATTTGAGATTTTAAAATAGACTGTTTAGTTATACAACTTTGCAATATACTTTCATTATTTATTTTGCCAAATTTTCATGTAATTTAGCTCTAAAAAATCTAATTTTAACTTTTAGAAAGGTAAAAGCACACTGCAGACTTCTCAAGGTTAACCCTGTTACATAGATTTTCCTTATTGAATATAACTGATAACAACTGCAAAACAATATACTTTATACTAGTATAACAACCATAGCTAGCTGTCAGGGTTTTTTCCCTGTTTTGTTTGCCATGTGCTGCTGGCAGCCATTTTATTCACCTCTCTTGCTGACTCTGGTACATACTGTGTGATGCTGCTCATTTCCTGCACTTCCTTTTATGGCCAGACTGGTGTACATCATCCGTGTGAGACAGGATGCAGTCTCAGAATTGTGATGTAATCACTTATTATTTAAAGGGCCTCTGTTCAGTTTGCTTTGCCCTTGCGTTGTCTCAGACCTGTTTGTGAGAGCTCCTGTGTATTACCTGGCTGTCTGACATCCCTCCTGGTTCCTGATCCCTGGCTTGTTCCTGACTCTGCTGTTCTCCTTGTTCCTGATTCCGGCTCGTCTGACTACTCACTTTGGCTCCTGACTCAGCTCGTCTGACTACCAGCACTGGTTTTGATGCCTGGCTTGTTATTTGACTTGTGGACTTTTTATTATTTTTTGCTATTAATAAAGGTATGATTATTTTTGCACTTCTCGTCTCAGTCTGATTCCTGGCACCCTGACATTACGCAAGGGCCATGAATCCTGATGGTGCTAATAATCCACCTTTACCTGCCATAGTTTCCAGAATGGATGAACAGGATCACCGCTTGGATCAATTTGCACTATCCCTGCAAACTCTGCTGACTCGCACTGCACATTTGGACCAAAGTGGCTGCTCCTGTTTCCACTGATGCACTTAGTCCTACCAGGAGCATGTCTGGTTCTGCACCTCTACCTCAGCATTATGGAGGCAATTCTAATCAGTGCAGAGGGTTTTTGAACCAGGTGGGCATTTACTTTGGGATGTTACCTCAGGTGTTTCCCTCTGACAGAGCTAAGGTGGGACTTCTCGTCTCGTTACTCTCTGACACAGCCTACACAGCCGGGAAACTCTCACACCTAAGGTCCTGTCGGGGGCAGACCTTGGGTGGTTTATCCTCTTCCCCGGAACCGCTGAAGGAGAAACCTTTGGTCATGGTTGTCCTTTCCTGGGTGGACTCCTCCTTAGTCACCCAGGCTCTTGTTGACTCCGGTGCTGCGGGCTATTTCATTGACAGTGCTTTTGTATCAAAGCACTCCATTCCTGTTTTGCCTTGGTCCGTTCCGCTTGCTATTGAGGCCATTGATGGCAGGCCCCTTCAGCCTGCACTTGTTACTCAAGGAACTGCTCCATTATCCATGGCTGTTGGGGCTCTCCATTTTGAAACCCTCCAGTTCCAGGTGCTAAACTCTCTGCATTTTCCGGTTGTTCTGGGTTATCCCTGGCTCCAAAAGCACAATCCCAGTCTCGACTGGCGCAGGTCCGAAATTTTGTTGTGGTCTCCGACAATGTATTTCCACTTGTCTTCGGAAACCAGTTAAAGTCTTGTGCACTTCTTCGGTATCTCAATTGCCAGAGGAGTACCGAGAGTTCCTAGACATTTTTGAGAAGGTGGTGCCGGTACGTTGCCTCCTCACCGGTCTTACGATTGTGCCATAGACCTGCAACCCGGAGCCATTCCTCCTCGGGGCTGGGTTTACCCTCTGTCTGTTGCGGAGAATTGTGCTATGGAGGAGTATGTTGCCGATGCTCTGTCGTGGGGGATCATCCACAAATCCTGCTCTCCTGCAGGGGCTGGCTTCTTCTTTGTGAAGAAAAATGGTGGCGAGTTAAGACTATGCATCGATTATAGGGGTCTTAATCATCTTACCATTAAGAATGCTTACCCTATTCCACTCATTACGGAACTCTTTGACCGCCTCAAGGGAGCTACGGTCTTTACTAAACTTGATTTGAGAGGAGCGTACTATCTCGTTAGGATACAGGAGGGCCACGAATGGAAAACAGCATTTAACACCAGGAGCGGGCATTATGAGTATCTTGTAATGCCCTTTGGCCTATGTAATGCTCCTGCTGGTTTCCAGGAATTTATTAATGATGTCCTACGAGATATGTTGCAACAGTGTGTTGTGGTGTACTTGGACGACATCCTCATACACTCACCCACACTTGAGGCTCATCGTTCTGATGTTACACTGGTTCTTCAGAGACTACGCGAGAACAACCTGTTTTGTAAACTCAAGAAATGTGAGTTCCATCAGACTCAAGTAACCTTCCTAGGTTATGTTATCTCCGTTGCAGGGTTCTCCATGGATCCTGACAAGTTATCTGCAGTTCTGCAATGGCCTCGCCCAGTTGGTCTTCGGTCTATTCAACATTTTTTGGGGTTCGCCAATTACTATAGAAAGTTTATTAAAAACTTTTCTTCCTTGGTCAAACCTATCACAGACATGACCCGTAAGAGAATGATCCACTCCATTAGTCAACCTACTGCCATTAAAGCCTTTGATAGTCTTAAGACTGCCTTTGCTGCCGCTCCAGTTTTGGCTTATCCTAACCCTGTCCTGCCTTTCGTTCTTGAGGTCGATGCATCTGAGCCTGGAGTAGGTGCCCTCTTGTCTCAATGTCATACGCCTGATAGTTCCTTGCATCCGTGTGGTTTCTTCTCTAAGAAATTGTCTCCAGCAGAGTGCAATTATGCAATTGCCAACAGGGAATTACTAGCCATAATTTTGGCACTCAGGGAATGGAGGCATCTTCTCGAGGGTACTAGCGTGCCAGTGCTCATTCTTGCTAACCACAAGAATTTAACTTATCTATCTGAAGCAAAACGTTTGTTGCCCCGACAGGCCAGATGGGCGCTATTTTTGTCTCAGTTTAAGTATGTGGTCTCCTACCTGCCTGGTAGTATCAATGTTAGGGCTGATACCCTCTCTCGACAATTTTCCCCTCTGTCCAAGGAGGAGTCTGTACCTACTCCAGTTATACCTCCTGACCATATTTTGGCTACCATACATACTAATTTGACTTCTCCCTTGGGGGAGGAGATCCTGGCTGCACAAACCAATGCACCTCCTGATAAACCTAGTGGTTAGTGTTTTGTTCCTGAGAATCTTCGAACTAAACTTTTTCACACTTACCACTATCCTAAAGCCACAGGTCACCCAGGCAAGAACCAAATAATTTGGTCTGTCACTTGACAATTCTGGTGGCCAGGTCTTTGTTCTGATGTTGCTGCGTATGTTGCCTCCTGCTCAGTTTGTGCACAGAATAAGACTCCTCAACATCTTCCTGTGGGTCTTCTTCAACCTATTGCTAATGGTGAGCGTCCTTGGACACATCTTTCCATGGACTTAATTGTCGAGCTCCCTGTTTCCAATGGCAATACTGTTATGCTTATGGTGGTTGACCGGTTTTCTAAAATGTCACATTGCATTTCCTTGAAGAAGTTGCCTACCGCTCTGGAGCTTGCTTCAGGTCTTCTGTTTACATGGGTTACCCAAGGAGATAGTGTTGGACTGGGGTAGCCAGTTTGTCTTCAGATTTTGGCGTTCCTTTTGTGCTCAAATGGGGATCCAGCTTTCCTTCTCCTCGGCATATCACCCTCATTCCTATGGGGCTGTGGAACAGTCTAATCAAGCTCTGGAACAGCTCCTCTATTGCTATGTCTCAGATCACCACAATAATTGGTCTGAACTGTTACCTTGGGCAGAGTTTGCTCATAATAGTGCTATTAATGCTTCCTCCAAGTTATCCCCATTCATGGCGAATTATGGGTTTCAACCATCCTTGTTGCCCGATTAATTTATGTCTCAGGGTATTCCAGCTTTGGAGGAGCATCTCCGGCAACTCTGTTCCATGTGGGTGCAGATTCAGGATTGCCTTCATCGCTCTATGCAGCGCCAAAAGTTCCAGGCTGATCGTAGGCGTCTGCCCCCGCCTTCCTACCAGGTTGGTGAGAGAGTTTGGCTGTCCTCCCGCAACTTGAATCTTTGTGTGCCTTCCAATAAACTGGCTCCCCGTTATGTTGGTCCTTTTTGAATACTCTGGCGGGTCAATCCTGTGGCCTACGCTCTTGACCTTCCTCCTGCAATGCGCATCTCCAATGCTTTTCATGTTTCCCTCTTGAAACCATTGGTTTGTAATCAGTTTACCACTGTGTTGCCTCGTCCCCATCCTATCTTTGTTGACAACCATGAAGAGTATGAGGTCAGCAGCATTATTGACTCTCATATGTCCAGGGGCCGCATACAGTATTTGGTTCACTGGAAGGGCTACGGTCCGGAGGAGCGTTCATGGGTTCCCTCCTCTGATGTTCATGCTCCCGCCCTCCTCCGTGCCTTCCATGCCCCTTTCACCAATAAACCTTTTGTCCTCCCGCGGGGGAGGGGTCGTTGAGGGGAGGGTACTGTCAGGGTTTTTTCCCTGTTTTATTTGCCATGTGCTGCTGGCAGCCATTTTGCTCACCTCTCTTGCTGACTCTGGTGCATACTGTGGGATGCTGCTCATTTCCTGCACTTCCTTTTATGGCCAGACTGGTGTACATCATCCATGTGAGACAGGATGAAGTCTCAGAATTGTGATGTCATCACTTATTATTTAAAGGGCCTCTGTTCAGTATGCTTTGTCCTTGCATTGTCTCGGACCTGTTTGTGAGAGCTCCTGTGTATTTACTTTTCCAAAATGATTTCCAGCCACCAAATAAAGTAAAAAATGTCGGACATGACTAAGAACCAATTGCTGGTTTGAAACGTTGTTTGTATTAATGGACCCTGTGTGAATAAAGGTTTTTTACTTTATTTGGTGGCTTGAAATCCTTTTGGAAAAGTAACTATGGTATTGGGGTCTAGCTAACCCTATTTCCGTGCACCAGAACTTTAATTGAGGTGCTGTCTTCCCCTGTGAATTGTTGGACTATTTTGAGCTCCTGTGTATTAACTGGCTGTCTGATGTCCCTCCTGGTTCCTGATCCCTGGCTTGTTCCTGACTCTGCTGTTCTCCTTGTTCCTGATTCCAGCTCGTCTGACTACTCGATTTGGCTCCTGATTCAGCTCGTCTGACTACCAGCACTGGTTTTGATTCCTGGCTTGTTATTTGACTTGTGGGCTTTTTATTATTTTTTGCTATTAATAAAGGTGTGATTATTTTTGCACTTCTCGTCTCAGTCTGATTCCTGGCACCCTGACATTAGCCTTGTCAGCTGCAAATTCAAGCTCAGATTGGCTTCTCCAAACAAGGCAAGTGGTGGGTTAAGTTTAGCTATTGAAAAACAATATCCCTTTGAAATTTGCTTCAAGGGGAAATAAACTGGAATTGAATCAATTAAAACAGCATTTCTTTACTTCAAATTTTCAGTATTGTATTGCAGGAACATAAAATAGTAACATTCAGAAGAACACTTTTAGCTATATTTGTTCTACAGATAACTAGTCCATAACACATGTCAAAAGGACCATCCTTTATATCATTCAAATGTATTTTTTATTAGCATTTTTCTAAATTAAACTTGGTACATCTGTGATGCCTGCGGTCACCAAGCCTTCTGAGAGACTCAAATGATTACTGAATAACCTTTCACTTTCAGCACGAGTTGTGCGTTATGACTCAAATTGTAGCGTTATGGCCCATAACGCATCAATTTCCATAACGCAGCCACTACAAGTTTGAAAAATCCTCCATAACACAACATAAATCCCCAACTATGCACAAATCTATAACGCTATTCAAGACCAGTAGTTATTGATATATCACAACTAAAATCCTTCACTAATCACTTCAAAAATAGTATACAAAGTACACTTACGCTCATACAAACACTGTACCATAAATTAATTTTAAATAAAATATATATATATATATATATATATAATGGATCAAAGATACGAGATCTCGGGGGTTAGAAAACAAATGCACACAAACCCATTTTACATTGACTCACATAGACCTACATGCAGAGGCGTAACTAGAAACCACAGGGCCCAGGTGCAAGAATCTAAGAAGGGCCGAACCCACCACCCCTCCACCCCTCCAAAAAAAGGTGAATTTAATAAAAAAAAAATTTTTTTTACATTTAACACAGAAAAAAATGTGAATCAGATTACATGTCTGCAAAAGGAGGTACCCTGTGCCCACAGTCTGTGAGATGGTCTGACCCCCTATTACTGTATATATATAGTGACACTATTTAACCCCCCAGTACTGTATATAGTAAGTTAGTGACACAGTATGTAATCTGCCGGTGAGATGTCTGGCCTGACCCTACCCGCCCAATACTTTATAAAGTGACTACAGTAGTCAGTGACATGGTCCACCCCCCCATACTGTATATAGTGGTACTGTATAGTGACACTGTTTACCCCCTGCCCCCCATGCTGAAGTAACAAGGTCTGTAATTTGCTGGTTCCACAAACATACACAAACACACATAAACACACATACATGCATAAATACATACACAGTCACATACATACACACACACATAAACACCAATGGGTAAAACAGAAATACTAACCCCTGTAGTCATGTCACACTCACATGATATCAGTGCAGGCAGTGGTAGGTTAACATTTTTTAAGCTGGGCCCCCACCCTCAGGGGCCCAGTCGCACCTGCGACCTCTGCACCCCCTGTAGTTTTGCCCCTGCCTACATGAACATACACTCATTTAGCTATAGATCTGTACAAATATCATCACATACATACATAAATCGTTACATACAAACAATATAAAGCAGATTACGTACAAAACATATTTTAATTATGACATTATTACGATTTCATGTACTTTTTCACAGAATGACATCACTCACTTCGCCCACAACAGGAGTGTTGGAAGTTTTTTTCTTTCAATTTCTCTACTCCATTGACTTCTGTGGGGAATATGTGCTCGTGCACTCGATCGGCCTCTTTCCGTAACACACGCAATAATTTTGTCTTTTTAAACTCGTAATACTGGTGGTCTACAGTGTGTGCTAATTCATTAATTCTTGCTTAGGTCCAGCAATGATATATAGATCACGAAATATACTATTTGGCACTGTAGTTATGTGTTTTACATGTGTGAACATCAGTACAAGGTCAAAATCAATTAGGAAATTACATTAAGTCAACTATAAATCAGGATCAATTGTATCATCATGAATAGGAAATAATTTTCAAGAATTAACACATATTTAAAGGGACATAAAACACTATTTATAGATTTCATGATTCAGAAAGAGTAGGCAATTTTAAACAGTTTTCTCATTTACGTCTCATATCATTTGATTTATTCTCTTCATATCCTTTAATGAGCAACATATCTAGATAGGCTCAGTAGATGATGATTGGTAGCTGCACATAGATGCCTTCTGTGACTGGCTCACCCATGTGCATTGCTATTTCTTCAACAAAGGATATATAAACAATGAAGCTATTTAGACCATAGTAGTACAATGGAATGTTGCTTAAAATTGTATTATCTGTCTGAATCATGAAAGTTAAATTATGGCTTTAGTGTCCCTTTAAGATCAGGATTTAAACATAATATACCATTAGGAATTTCATATAATTCAAAGATATCATTAGAAATGCTATACTGCTTTATATAAATGAACATTAATGGGAGAGAATCACAATACATACATATATGCATATAACATAAATCACACAACAACAAAACACACATTTATCTTTTTAATCATCACACAATAAGAACAAGAGAACGAAGATTTGGAAAGTAGACAGACGTAGCTAATATGACAACATCATTCTAGGCTTGAACCATATAGATTCTATCATTAGGACTTTACTGCCTCTTTAACCAGTTTATCACTCAATATTACATATACGTAGACGAGAGGTTTGTAATATCTTCATTATTATTGCGATTTCAATAGTACACGTAAAATATTGAAATATCATTAATCACTTATATATGTCAGCCGTTACTTTATTGTTTTGCAACAATATTGCAGCAACATTGATCAATCAGATTCTATGCCAAATCTATGCACACATTATACACAAGTATGCACTTTGAATCATTTGAGCGAGGACTTGTGTTTTGTAATATAACATCGCGTTTAATAAGTATTTGTTACGCATATGAACAAACATTACGCAGATACACTGTATATGTTATATTTTACACTTTAACACTTTCACATTACGATTTATTGGGGAAAAACAAAATTTCAACAAACACACAAAAAAAATGCCCTCTTTGAAAGCATTTGCGCCGCTCAGATACAATCAAGTGTATACAATCAGCAATAATTACGAACACGCTACCATTGGACATTTTGCACTATAAATCACCCAAACACCATGGCCAATACGTCCCTTATGACCGACATTGTATCAGATCGCTTTTATGTGTTTGCATATCTTGTAACTCATTTCGTGTTTGCTCTGCTATTTGGCTTGTGCTGCTTGGCTCTGCAAATATGGACAACCCCCAGTTAGATTGTGTTGGTGCTGTTGGACAAGTTATATACAACAGACTCAGGCGTGCCCGGCGCCTCAAAGAGGAGCATGTGGGACACCTAAGGATTATGGCTCCTCCTGTTTACAGGGTGAGGCTCACCTTGGATAACATGAGCGATGCCGAGGTTTTTGACAAATATAGGCTCAATGGACATCAGCTATTGAACCTGTACTATGTATTAAAGCCTTATCTGGAGCCACGCAGATGTATGCACACTGCAATTCCTGGCATGTCCAAGATGCTTTGCTGTATACATGTCCTGGTGTCTGGAAGCTTTCAATCCGCAGAGGGGTACTTGTCCGATATGTCTCAAGGCACCTTCTCTGTGTTTTTTTTAAAGGTTTCTGAACAGCATGAAAAGAATTTGTAGGCTTTTCGTAGGATTCTCTCAAGATGAGGACAATTGGAGACGCCTCAAGAGGTAATTCTATGGAATAGCTGAAATGCTGAATGTTTTGGGAGCAATAGATTCCACCCATATTGCCCTGTGGGCTCCAGCAGAAGAGGGTCCTTACTGAAATTGCAAACACTTTCATAGTTTGAATGTGCAGTTCATTTGCGACCACGGAATGCGAATTATGAACGTGTTTGCGAATTATGAAAGTTTTTTGCAAATTTCGGGGGTGCCAGTCATGATGCCTGTATCCCCAGGCAGTCCTCACTCTGGCAACAAATTGAGGACAGACAGTTTCCCCACGGGTGGCTCGTTGGTGAGCACAGCATGGTTAAGAAGTTAGACAATTGCGACTGTAATGATCGCAAACAGTTGTGTTTGTGTAATATGCAAAATGTGCAGATATGGGATGTGGTTTAACCATTTACTTGTCTCTTTCAGCAAATGTCTATGTTTATATAAACAGATATGTAGCAAGTCATAGCTAAAATGTGCAGATCTAGAATGTGGTTTAACCATTTACTTGTCTCTTTAAGCAAATGTCTAGGTTTAGCTCTAAGCAAATATGTAGCAGGTCATAGCTAAAATGGGCAGATCTAGAATGTGGTTTAACTATTTACTTGACTCTCTCAGCAAATGTCTAGGTTTATATAAACAGATATGTAGCAGATCATAGCTAATATGTGCTGATCTAGAATGTGGTTTAACTATTTACTTGTCTCTCTCAGCAAATATCTAGGTTTATATAAACAGATATGTAGCAGGTCATAGCTAAAATGTGCTGATCTAGAATGTGGTTTAACTATTTACTTGTCTCTCTCAGCAAATGTCTAGGTTTATAATAACAGATATGTAGCAGGTCATAGCTAAAATGTGCAGATATAGAATGTGGTTTAACTATTTACTTGTCTCTTTCAGCAAATGTCTAGGTTTATATAAGCAGATATGTAGCAGGTCATAGCTAAAATGTGCAGATCTAGAATGTGGTTTAAATATTTACTTATCTCTCTCAGCAAATGTCTAGTTTTATATAAACAGATATGTAGCAGGTCATAGCTAAAATATGCAGGTCTAGAATATGGTTGAACTATTTACTTGTCTCTCTCAGCAAATGTCTAGGTTTATATAAAACAGATATGTTGCAGGTCATAGCTAAAATGTGCAGATCAGGGGCCCGATCCGATATGCAGCGTCGCCCGCAAATGCCTGCGACGCTGAATTTTGCGCTGGTTTGGTATCCTATATACGGCGTAACCTAGAAGTTACGCTTGTATATTTCTGCCGTCGCCCGTAGGTTTTTGGGCCATAGGCAGGTATACCAAACCAGCGCAGTTTGGTATCCAATATACAGCGTAAGGACTTACGTGGCGAAAATGGAGAAATCTTACTCCATTTTCACCTCGCCACAAAAAGCAGTCGTAGTAAGCCTTACGCTGTCTATTGGAGCCCCGTAACTCCCTAAACTAGCTACAAAATAAACCTAACACCTAACGCATGCGCAATGTCTATCTACCTGTCAACCGCGATCCCCCGCCGCAATCCCTAATAAAATATTTAACCCCTAAACCGCCGCTCCCGGACCCCGCCGCTACCTACATTAACTACCCCCTAATGTGATCCCCCTACACCGTCGCCAACTATATTAAACTACCCCCTAAAGTGATCCCCTTACACCGCCGCCATCTACCTTACCTACCCACTAAAGTGAGCCCCTTACACCGCCGCCATCTACCTTACCTACCTCCTAAAGTGAGCTCCTACCCCGCCGCCATCTATTTTAAAATTATTAACCCCTAATTTAATCCCCCTACCCCGCCGCCACCTATATTAAATTAATTAACCCCTAATCTAATCCCCCTACCCAGCCGCAACCTATATTAAATTAATTAACCCCTAATCTAATCACCCTACCCCGCCGCCAGCTATATTAAATTATTTAACCCCTAAAATAATAAACTATCCCTACCACTAAACCTAAGTCTAACCCTACAAATAGCCCTGAAAAGGGCTTTTTGCGCGGCATTACCCCAAAGTAAACTGCTCTATTGCCAGCCCTTAAAAGGGCTTTTTGCGGGGCATGCCCCAAAGAAAACTGCTCTTTTACCAGCCCTTAAAAGGGCTTTTGGCGGGGCTTTGTCACAAAGTAAACTGCTCTTTTGCCTACAATCTAAATCCCCCTACACCGCCGCCAGCTATAATAAATGTATTAACCCCTAATCTAATCCCCCTACACTGCCGCCACCTATATTAAATACATTAACCCCTAATCTAATCCCCCTACACCGCCGCCACCTATAATAAATGTATTAACCCCTAATCTAATCCCCCTACACCGCCGCCAGCTATATTAAACACATTAACCCCTAATCTAATCCCCTTACACCGCCGCCAGCTATATTAACTATATTAACCCTCATTATATTAGGGTTAATATCGTTATTATATTATATATATATATTAAGTATAATAACCCTATCTAACTCTAACATCCCTAAGTAAACTCTTAAAATAAATCTAATATTAATATTATTAATTAAAATATTCCTATTTAAATCTAAATACTTACCTATAAAATAAACCCTAAGATAGCTACAATGTAATTAATAATTACATTGTAGCTATTTTAGGGATTATATTTATTTTACAGGTAACTTGGTATTTATTTTAACTAGGTACAATAGCTATTAAAAAGTTAATAACTATTTAATAGCTACCTAGTTAAAATAATTACCCATTTACCTGTAAAATAAATCCTAAACTAAGTTACAAATACACCTACACTTTTAATAAACTAAATAAACTACAAATATCTAAAATACAATTAAATAAACTAAACTAAATTACAAAAACAAACAAACACTAAATTACAAAAAATAAAAAAAGATTACAAGATTTTAAAGCTAATTACACCTATTCTAAGCCCCCTAATAAAATAATAAAGCCCCCCAAAATAAAAAAAATTCCCTACCCTATTCTAAATTAAAAAAGTTAGCTCTTTTACCTTACCAGCCCTTAAAAGGGCCTTTTGCGGGGCATGCCCCAAAGAAAACTGCTCTTTTGCCTGAAAAAACAACAACACAATACCACCCCCCAACATTACAACCCACCACCCACATACCCCTACTCTAACCCAAACCCCCCTTAAATAAACCTAACACTACCCCCCTGAAGATCTCCCTACCTTGTATTCACCCAGCCGGGCCGAACTCTTCATCCGATCTGGGCGATGTCATCAATCCAGCGGCAGTGAAGTCTTCTTCCATCGGCGATCTCTTCAAGCAAAGCGGCATCTTCAATCTTCTTTCTTCGCTCCTCCGCCGCGGAGCATCCATCCGGCACGACGACTTCCCAACGAATGAGGTTCCTTTAAATGACGTCATACAAGATGGCGTCCGTCGAATTCCAATTGGCTGATAGGATTCTATCAGCCAATCGGAATTAAGGTAGAAAAATCTGATTGGCTGATTGGTTCAGCCAATCGGATTGAACTTGAATCTGATTGGCTGATTCAATCAGCCAATCAGATTTTTCTGTGTTTGTTTTTTTTGTAATTTAGTTTAGTTTATTTAATTGTATTTAAGTTAGATATTTGTAGTTTATTTAATTTATTGATAGTGTAGGTGTATTTGTAACTTAGGTTAGGATTTATTTTACAGGTAAATTGGTAATTATTTTAACTAGGTAGCTATTAAATAGTTATTAACTATTTAATAGCTATTGTACCTAGTTAAAATAAATACCAAGTTACCTGTAAAATAAAAATAAACCCTAAAATAGCTACAATGTAATTATTAATTACATTGTAGCTATCTTAGGGTTTATTTTATAGGTAAGAATTTAGATTTAAATAGGAATATTTTAATTAACAATATTAATATTAGATTTATTTTAATAAGAGTTTAGTTAGGGATGTTAGAGTTATATAGGGTTATTATACTTAATATATATATATAATATAATAACGATATTAACTATATTAACCCTAATATAATTAGGGTTAATATAGTTAATATATATAATATAATAACTATATTAACTATATTAACCCTAATATAATTAGGGCTAATATAGTTAATATAGCTGGCGGCGGTGTAGGGGGATTAGATTAGGGGTTAATGTGTTTAATATAGGTGGCGGCGGTGTAGGGGGATTAGATTAGGGGTTAATACATTTATTATAGCTGGCGGCGGTGTAGGGGGATTTAGATTGTAGGCAAAAGAGCAGTTTACTTTGTGACAAAGCCCCGCCAAAGGCCCTTTTAAGGGCTGGCAATAGAGCAGTTTACTTTGGGGTAATGCCACGCAAAAAGCCCTTTTCAGGGCTATTTGTAGGGTTAGACTTAGGTTTAGTGGTAGGGATAGTTTAGTATTTTAGGGGTTAAATAAATTAATATAGCTAGCGGCGTGGTAGGGGGATTAGATTAGGGGTCAATTAATTTAATATAGGTGGCGGCGGGGTAGGGGGATTAGATTAGGGGTTAAATAATTTAATATAGGTGGCGGCGGGGTAGGGGGATTAGATTAAGGGTTAATTAATTTAATATAGGTGACAGCGGGGTAGGGGGATTAGATTAGGGGTTAAATAATTTAAAGGGACATTAAACACAAATTTTTTCTTTCATGATTTAGAAAGAGCATGCAATTATAAACAACTTTCTAATTTACTTCTATTATCTATTTTGCTTCATTCTCTTGATATTCTTTGCTGAAAAGCATATCTAGATATGCTTAGTAGCTGCTGATTGGTAGCTGTACATAGATGCCTTCTGTGATTGGTTCACTGTGTGCATTGCTATTTCTTCATTAAAGTATATCTAAAGAATAAAGCAAATTAGGTAATAGAAGTAAATTGAAATGTTGTTTACAATTATATTCTTTATCTGAATCATGAAAGAAAATGTTTGGGTATAGTGTCCCTTTAATATAGGTGGCGGCGGGGTAGGGGCTCACTTTAGGGGGTAGGTAAGGTAGATGGCGGTGGGGTAGGGGCTCACTTTAGAGTGTAGGTAAGGTAGATGGCGGCGGGGTAGGGGCTCACATTAGGGGGTAGGTAAGGTAGATGGCGGCGGGGTAGGGGCTCACATTAGAGAGGGGGAGAGAGAGAGTGCAAAAGAGAGGGGGGAGAGAGTGCAAAAGAGGGGGGGGGGAGAGAGAGTGCAAAATAAAGTTGGGAGAGAAAGTGCAAAAGAAAGGGGGGAGAGAGAGAGCACAAAAGAGAGGGAGAGAGAGCACAAAAGAAAGGGGGGAGAGAGAGAGCACAAAAGAGAGGGGGAGAGAGAGAGTGCAAAAGAGAGGGGGGAGAGAGTGCAAAAGAGAGGGGGAGAGAGAATGCAAAAGAAAGTTGGGAGAGAGAGTGCAAAAGAAAGGGGGGGGGGAGAGAGAGCACAAAAGAAAGGGGGGAGAGAGAGAGCACAAAAGAGAGGGGGAGAGAGAGAGCGCAAAAGAGAGGGGGAGAGAGTGCAAAAGAGAGGGGGGAGAGAGTGCAAAAGAAAGTTGGGAGAGAGAGTACAAAAGAAAGGGGGGAGAGAGAGAGCACAAAAGAGAGGGGGAGAGAGAGAGCGCAAAAGAGAGGGGGAGAGAGTGCAAAAGAGAGGGGGGAGAGAGAGTGCAAAAGAAAGTTGGGAGAGAGAGTGCAAAAGAAAGGGGGGAGAGAGAGAGCGCAAAAGAAAGGGGGGAGAGAGAGTGCGCAAAAGAGAGGGGGAGAGAGAGCGCAAAAGAGAGGGAGAGAGAACGCAAAAGAGAAGGGGGAGAGAGAGTGTGCAAAAGAGAGGGGGGAGAGAGAGAGCGCAAAAGAGAGGGGGGAGAGAGAGCGCAAAAGAGATGGGGAGAGAGAGAGCTCAAAAGAGTGGGGGAGAGAGAGAGCAGGGGGGATAAAGAGAGGGAGAGAGACAGCAAAAGAGAGGGGGGAGAGTGCACAAAAGAGAGGGAGGAGAGCGCAAAAGAGAGGGGGGAGATAGAGCACAAAGGAGAGGGGGGGGAGAGAGCGCAAAAGAGAGGGGGGAGAGAGAGCGCAAAAGAGGGGGGAGAGAAAGAGAGAGCAAAAGAGAGGGGGGGAGAGTGCAAAGAGAGGGGGGAGAGCCCAAAAGAGAGGGGAGAGAGAGAGAGCACAAAAGAGAGGGGGAAAGAGAGAGAGTGCAAAAGAGAGGGGGAGAGAGAGCACAAAAGAGAGGGGAGAGAGAGAGGGGGACAGAGAGCGTAAAATAGAGAGAGGGAGAGAGAGCGCAAAAGAGAGGGGGACAGAGAGCGCAAAAGAGAGGGGGAGAGAGAAAGCAAAAGAGGGGGGAGAGAGCGCAAAAGAAAGGGGGAGAGAGAGCGCAAAAGAGAGGGGGGAGAGCGCAAAATAAAGGGGGAGAGCGAGAGCGCAAAAGAGGGGAGAGAGAGGGCAAAAGAGGGGGGAGAGAGAGCGCAAAAGAGGGGGGAGAGAGCGCAAAAGAGAGGGGGAGAGAGCACAAAAGAGAGGGGGAGAGAGAGCACAAAAGAGAGGGGGGGGAGAGAGCACAAAAGAAAGGGGGAGAGAGAGAGCGCAAAAGAGAGGGAGAGAGAGAGAGCACAAAAGAGAGGGGGAGAGAGCGCAAAAGAGAGGGGGACAGAGAGAGCGCAAAAGAGAGGGGGAGAGAGTGCAAAAGAGAGGGGAGAGAGCGCAAAAGAGAGGGGGAGAGAGAGCGCAAAAGAGAGGGGGGAGAGCGCGCAAAGAGAGGGGGAGAGAGCGCAAAAGAGGGGGGATAAAGAGAGGGAGAGAGACAGTAAAAGAGAGGGGGGAGAGTGCACAAAAGAGAGGGGGGTGAGCGCAAAAGAGAGGGGGAGAGTGCACAAAAGAGAGGGGGGAGAGCGCAAAAGAGAGGGGGGAGAGAGAGCGCAAAAGAGAGAGGGGGAGAGAGAGCACAAAAGAGAGGGGGGAGAGAGAGAGCGCAACAGAGGGGGGGCGAGAAAGAGAGCGCAAAGGAGAGGGGGGAGAGTGCAAAAGAGAGGGGGAGCAAGAGTGCAAAAGAGAGGGGGGAGTGAGCGCAAAAGAGAGGGGGGAGAGCACAAAAGAGAGGGGGGGGAGAGCGCAAATGAGAGGGGGAGAGCGCGAAAGAGAGGGGGGGGAGAGCGCAAAAGAGAGGGGGAGCGCAAAAGAGAGGGGAGAGAGAGAGCACAAAAGAGAGGGGGAGAGAGAGTGCAAAAGAGAGGGGGGAGAGAGAGCACAAAAGAGAGGAGAGGGGGGAGAGAGCGTAAAATAGAGGGGGAGAGAGAGCGCAAAAGAAAGGGGGGAGAGAGAGAGCGCAACAGAGGGGGGGGGGCGATTAAGAGAGCTCAAAAGAGAGGGGGAGAGCGCAAAAGAGAGGGGGAGCAAGAGTGCAAAAGAGAGGGGAGAGAGCGCAAAACAGAGAGGGGAGAGCGCAAAAGAGAGGGGGGAGAGCGCAAAAGAGAGGGGGGAGAGCGCAAAAGAGAGGGGAGAGAGAGAGCACAAAAGAGAGGGGGAGAGAGAGCACAAAAGAGAGGGGGGAGAGAGAGCACAAAAGAGAGGGGAGAGAGAGAGGGGGGAGAGAGCGTAAAATAGAGGAGGAGAGAGAGAGCGCAAAAGAGAGGGGGGGAGAGAGAGCGCAAAAGAGAGGGGAGAGAGCTCAAAAGAGAGGGGGAGAGAGAGCACAAAAGAGAGGGGGAGAGAGAAAGCAAAAGAGAGGGGGAGGGAGAGAGAGCAAAAGAGAGGGGGGTGAGAGAGAGAGCAAAAGAGAGGAGGGTAGGAGAGAGCGCAAGGGGTGGGACCGCTGTACTGCAAAAAATGGCCCATGTGAACGGGCTTTAGGACTAGTTCAAAATAAAACATTAAAGTTTTAACAGTACTGGTTCTTTTGTCCTACTTTAAAACAAGCTGGTCTCACTGATTCTTCTTGCCCGATGTATGCAGGTAAAGTTTACTCAAAATTCACAATACACTTATTATTTTGACAAAACAGTAATATATACTAAACTATAGGCAAAAGCAAGTAGTGAAAGTCCTAAATACACTGCTGCAAAATACAAAGCACAAAGTGTAAATGCAGCAGAACTGTTATGTCATGCAATGCTATATTGCACTGGGCTTGTCTCTCAGAAATGCAGGGAAAGCCCATTGGAGAAGTATAGCAAAATCTACCTTTTAAGAATTTCCCTAGAGATCACACAATGCAAGAGGATCATTTTAGATCATCTCACAAAGTGGAGAGCTACAGACCATCAGTCCCTTAGGTAGATTTTATTACAGCTTTTGGCCAAGATTCTCTCCACTTGTTTGGGTTGTAACATTGGTCCACCTTGTGGATTTTAGGCAACGCTTGCACAGAACACCTGTGCGTGTGCTGAAGCTGAAATGCATTTTACCCTATAAAATACATGTAAAGCCTAGAAATGCACTATGGGCTAAATTACGAGTGGAGCGCAAATTTGTGGCCCAGTGAGCGCGTTATCTGCTCTTTTTTTTACCATTGTGCACCCAGTTGCACACGTATTACAGGTCGCAAGTAAAACGTTTGTGATCTTGCTGTCGTATCCTCGCGCATAATGTTTTTTATATACACACTTATATTTATACATATGGATCCCTATGTAAAAACACTTTTGGTCGGTTTTTTTGCACCCTTATAACTTTTTAATCCATTTTTATTTGCGGCTAATTTTTATCAGACATTTTTGATGTGTGACTTTTTAGTTGAACGTAACAGTTAACCAGAGCTCTGAAGTCACACTTACCTGACGAGCGTAAATTGCAAATACGCTCGCATGGTCATATTTGTATTCAACTTGTAATACCATTTTTTTTACGTGTGCCTGAAAGGTTGCAAACTTGAACGTTACTTTGCGCGCAATAAATACTGCGTCACTTGTAATCTAGTCCTATTGGTCAAATCCTGACTGCAGACACATCAATTTATCTATTGGAAGCACATGGGCACCTTTGCCAGAGAAGAAGAAAACATTACATAGGAAAATTAAATACTGTTGCTATCATTATAACAATTGAGTTTAATTTTAGTGTACAATCTTAAAAAAAATTAAAAATGTATTTTAAATACACATGCTTAATTGTCAAAGTAGAACTGCTTTTTCAATAAAAAAAAATACTAATCGTTCTTGTTCAGTGATGCAGAGGGCCACACAATAAGTCATGGACAGTTTTGCTTTAATTAATTAGACAATATTACATTTAAAAATAACTGTAAACAAATATTTACATTGGTACCATGATGGCAAGTATATTTTCTCCCATGATCACCTTTGGAAACACTTTTCCAAATACATAAGGTCATTCTTGTAAATTATTAAAAGGAATAAACATCATAAAGAAAAACCTTCAAAGTGAAACAGACGCAAATCAGATCAGATATTATAAAGGATCTTTACACCTTTCTATAACTAATGCATGTGATTTATAATGGTTGTGACAAATGAAGGTGGCCTCTTTATTTGCATAATATAACGTCATGTGGTCTTATTACGCTCCCTCTAGACCAGAGGGCCCTTCTGTTTCTAAGCTGCTATGTATGTCGAATGATTCATAGCCAGAAATGTTGCGCTCAATCTGCCACTGAGCTCTTGAGCTAAACAATATAACTTACTGAGTAGTACGTAATTGCTGCAGCACCATCCAGGTTTATAAAATAATAATACATCAACTCACCCTTTTACCTTTTAAACGATTGATCATCCCAGGACGTTAAAGCTTGAGAACACGAGGACATATTATTCACACGGCAATGTCACATATCCTATAACTACACAGAATCTAAGACAAGACCTATTGGCTTTGACATTTTATTAATACTGTGCTACATACACAATTCATAGCATGCGTTGAATCATAAATTGGTTTACGTGTATTGAAAACATTATACGTAATCTGGAAATATGACACATTTTTAATCATAAGGGAACAAAAAAGCTATAAAGAGCTTCACTTTAAAATTTATTACAGTAGTTAGTATGTCTAATTTTTTTGTATTATTTTTTATAGGATTTTCGCTAAAGAATAGCATTATTATTTTATTTTCAATTCATTTTAATATACTGTTAGTTAAAGATGCAAGTCACCATTATAGACTTGAAATTGAAAAGTTTGTTTCATGATTCAAATAGAGTGTAAACTTAAAAGGAAAAAAAACATATTTTTACTATCAAATTCAGAATTGCACATGCTACTTACCTAGGTTCAACTGTCAACAAAGAATACCACGAGAACAAAGCTAATTTGATAACATAAGTAAATTGAAAACTTTTATTTTTTATTTTTAAAGTGTAGACTCTGTCTGAATCCTTAATCCTTTATCTAGATTTCTCAATTTTTAAGTGTTTCTAAATCTACATACACTCAATACATGGCAGCCTGAAACCTCTTATTCCCACTTAAATCGGTATGTGTCTGCTGCTAGTGGAGTTCACTTGCTTTGTGTTTTTGACTTTTTATCTGTGTATCTGCAGTATATAAGGTCGTTTAAGGTGGAAGAGTATTAGAATTGCTTTTTATTGTTAATGTTTGCTTGGGGAATATTTCTTTAGATGCCATGTTAAGCTTTGTATCAGAAGAGATTCATGGGATTCTGTAAGGTTGCACACTCATGTACGTGCTAAAAGAATTATGTTCTGCATCTCGGGTTGCTAACCCTCTCTCATATCCAGGAATCTCCCTTATTTGCCCAATTTTTTTTACAGTCTTCCAGTTTAGCTCACGCTCTAACTTCGCTAGAAGGAAGCTTTTTGCGTGCGTCGGGTAGCACTCGTATTAGTTTACAAGTTGAAAGTAAACTGTTTTTAAGATATCACGCGTGCGTGTTTACATTTTCCCCCTTAGAAGTGAATGGAGCAAAAAAGTGGGAAATAAAATCTACTCGCGCACAAACCCAATCGCATATTCTCAAGTGTGCTAACCCAACATGAAAATATGAATATTTAACATTCCAATGTTCTTCACATAGAAGAATATGGTCTATTTATTCATAAATACATATTTCTACATATATCTGGTATTTTTTATTTTGGTACAATATATTTTTATATTATATATTATATACATGATTATATATAGGTATACAAACTGTGAACAAGTGAAGGGTGCACAGGCTTTTGTAATCACCCTAGACATATACAAAACATTGAAGGGAACTGCACTCTCAGACCGGACTGGGTACACATCCTATGACCCTGCAACATGCTCAGCCCTGGGTGCTCAATACAGTACTCAGAGAAAGTCCAGCACTCACTTACAAGCTCTTAGCTGAGATTAAAAGCATAAATGGAAAGGTTAGTTACCACATCTGGCCAAATGGGACAAACCCAGGTACCACGCCAAGGTCCCTTCCAAAACCTGGGTCCCTAAACCAGCCAAACAATGCAAGCTCTCAATCAAACAAACTGCAAACAAGGGAAGGTTGCACAGGCTTCTGCAATCACCCTAGACATATACAAAACACGGAAGGGGACTACACTCTCAGACTGGACTGGGTACACATCCTATGACCCTGCAATATGCTCAGCCCTGGGTGCTCAATGGCACTCACAGGAAGCTGTGCTGTCCCCAGAGTCACAGGCAGTTAACCCCAGACAGGTCTGGGTGCAAGACCCATAGGGTAAATTACAAAATAAATTAATACAGCACTCAGAGAAAGTCCAGCACTCACTTACAAGCTCTCTGCTAAGATTAAAATCATAAATGGAAGGGTTAGTTACAGCATCTGGCCAAATGGGACAAGCCCAGGTACCACGTCAAGGTCCCTTTCAAAACCTGGGTACTTAAACCAGCCAAACAATGCAAGCTCTCCAACAAACAAACTGGGAACAAGTGAAGGGTGCAAAGGCATCTGTAATCACCCTAGACATATACAAAACATGGAAGGGGACTGCACTCTCAGGGGACTGCACTCCATCTTTAAGCATTTATATGTATGTGTCTCTATGTTAAAGCCCTTTGCCTGTTTTTTTAATCTAACACCTGATACCTCATATCTTTGAGCCCTTATAACTTTTTGGTGCAAAATTTTTTAACATAATTTTTATCAGATAGTGTTACTATGAGTGTAACTGTACCTTTTAATGTATTCTTGTTTTGTGACACAGTTAACCAGAGCTCTGAGGATGCTCTATCCTTCCTGACAAACATTAACTTCAATTGCGCTCAAGCATCTGCGTTTACTTTCAACTTGTAATACAAGTGATAAACTTGACGAGCGAAAACACCTGTGACAAACCCCTTTTCCCTCGCGTGGAACTGTTAGCGATCCACTCGGAAACCCAGCCCTTAATATTATTGTGCTCTTGTACTCTTATTTAGTTATTAATTTCAATGTATCTGACAGTTTAATGTCTTTACTCCCACTGTGTCTCAAATGAGAAATAGAATTCACAGATTTGCAGAAAGTTGTTCAATGTATTAAGCTAGACTGGGGGAATAAAGATAAAATTGTATAAAATAAAAGGCCAGATTACAAGTGGAGCACTAAATATTGCTTTCATGAAAGCAATATTTGCGCTCCACTGTGTAATATCTGCGCACGCTAATGTGTGCTGGTATTATGAGTTCACAGCAATGCGATCACTACCTCACGTTCGTATTGCTGGGAAGCATTGTGCTCACAAGAGCGCACTTCCATAGGCTCCTATGGGAGCCTCATTATGATGTCGTCAGAGACATATACATATATATTTACAGGGAACACAGTTTCCATAGAGCACAATGTAAAGGAACTTTTCAGTGCCGTTGTTTCCTAACACCCCAGTCCTACCAACCCCAAAATACTGCCTAGTGCAGTAATTATATTAAAAAAATAAAGATGCTCCTATTTTATATTAATAAAATATGATAGACTGTATTTTGGGGCCATTTGGGGCAGATTTATAAAATTTACCAGAGATCTGATCTCTGGTTAATTTTATAAGCACTAATTGCTACCGCGAGCTCGTGGTAGCAATAACCAGCCACTTTTAATGGCTGATTAATTATTGGGTGCCCGCAAACTGGCAAATTTGCATGTTTATGGGCGTGCAATAATTTAGCTCTCCCCTTGTAATCTAGCCCAAATTGTTTTCTTCAGTAACTTCTGTATAATTTGACAATTTTCTGTGAAATTTGTTGACTCCTTAGTTAACTTTTCTTCAAAAAAGTAAATAACTCTATCTGCATCCTGGTGGATTTCTGCAACTGAAAGCAACTTAAAAAAATAGTATGTTAGAAATGTTATTGGCTCTAATGGTTGTCCTTGGTATGTAATGTAAAATTCAGGAGCCCTGACAGATGCACCCAAATCTTTAGTTGAGCTTTGTGATGTGAGATGAGGTAATGTTACAACACTTGAGGGTTTTAGCAAGTGATTTCCATTATGCATCCCAATACAATAGGTTATGCCTAATATACAGAGAAATAAAAAGCTCTGTATATCAGGTATATCTGCTGTCAATCAAGGAAATTATTTTCTTTTGGGGGATTTACACTTCCTGATTGGCAAACTATTACTTTGCAGTACACACCTATTATATTAAATCCCGCCTTCTGCACTATGGTAACACATTTAAATGTGGGAACTATTGCTATCAACTAGTAAGCAATGGATGTTAAGGTATTGATATCCTTAGTTTTAATGCAAGACACTTTTGCAAAAGTGACATTAAAAGGACATTAAACCCAACATTTTTCTTTTATGATTCAGCTAGAGAATATACTTCTAAACAACATTCCAATTTACTTCTATTATATAATTTGCTTCATTCTTTAGATATCCTTTGTGGAAGAAATAGCAATGCACATGGGTGATCCAATCACACGAGGCATCTATGTGCAGCCCCTAATCAGCAGCTACTGAGCCTATCTAGATATGCTTTTCAGCAAATGATATCAAGAGAATGAAGCAAAATATATGATAGAAGTAAATTAGAAAGTTATTAAAATTGCGTACTCTTTCTAAATCATGAAAGACTTTTTTTGGGTTTCATGACCCTTTAAACACTAAAAAAAATGCTAGATAGAATAATGCATTCAAAGAAAAGATTAGTCTAAGAATAACATGTAAATGTATTTTTTAAAGTTTAATTTCAAAGTGTTTAAGGTCCCTTTAACTTCTATTTGCAAGCAATATATGTTTAAACAAACTCAGCTGCTGTTCATTCAAATGTACTATAGTTTTATTTGTTTTTAAGGTTTTTTTATTCATTATTCATCTTTCTTTAGTTTTAGATTTTGGCAAAATTGTATGTAATTCTCTTCTTTAAAAAGTTTATTTTTAAAGTGCAGCTGAAATAAAGAACACAAGCTTAAAACAATCAAAATTTATTGGTCAACCAGGAAGCCTGTTCTTATCCATCGGCTCTTTAAATATCTTGCTTTTTACAAGGGCCTTTTTCTTTATGGCATCAACATGGCCGTTGTTACTGTAAGATGAGAATGCTGTTTATACGCCTATAAATAAACGTGCTGTGCAATACTCTACAGGGAACCATGAACCTGAAACTGCACACTTGATTTTCTGTAGTAGTAATAATAATTTGTAAGAAAGGGAAATATAAATACTATAAATGTACATACAGTAGTACCTCCAGCATATACTATGCAATTTAAAATATATATATATATTATTTCTACTGAAAAATCATATGTCAAAGGAAAAAAATGAAATAATGGTTATATTTTTGTTTGCCATTTACTGTTGATTGCAATCCTGTAGAAAGTTTATCAAATTTAGCTACAACAAAGCCTCCCATAGACTTCGATAGAGGTTTTCTTCAAGAAAAAAAAAAGATAAGATAGACCCATAAAATGGGAATATGCTTTGCTACTTAAGTGCTTATCCACAAAATATCTTAGATAAGCTGATTCACATGTTATTAACTGAGCTTAAAAGGACAGTAAACTGTAAAATTGTTTTTATGTTAATGTATTTTCAATGACCCGTTATACCAGCGGCAGAGTATAAAATGTATTGAGAAATTGCATTTTCGAGTTTATTTATGTATATGAAGAAGCTGGTTTTGTGCTTTTAAACAATGGGTTGAGTTTCAGGTAATATCAGATCTCATTATGTTACCACTTTATGTACACACACTTGCTTCCTTATCTTATATTTGTCTGCAAAAACAAAGCTCAATACTTGAGGCCCGATCACATATTTGGTGACAGGCACAAAACCCAGCAGGTGAGATTACATATGTGGCGCAGGCTTCAGTGCAATTGCCAAAACCCGCGCCGTCTGAAATTTCAACTTGCACATCAGGGTATTACATAAACCCCACCGGCATTTCATAAAGTGCCGTAAGTTGGATAAACTATGTCCAGAAATAAGCGTAAATACAAATTTCTGAAGTCGCCAGTGACTTACAGCACTTTAGAAACTGCTGGCGCCTAAGAAAATAAAAAAATGTCATATCTCCCGTAAAAGTCTAACCTGCCTCCCAAAAAAAAACCTATATCCGCCATCAAACCCACATCGGAACTAATAATAAATGTATTAACCCCAAAACCGACAATTCCCCACAACCCAATAAGCCTAATTAAACTATTAACCCTTAATCCACAATTCACCCACATCGCGATCTACCTAATAAATGTATTAACCCCTAATCCGCCATTCACCCACAAAAAAGTCTAACATTACATAAAATAATAAACCAAATTATCACAAATAAAAAAATTAAACTTGATCCCTATGAAAATAAAAAAGCCCCCCAAAATAAAACCCCCCTCTAATCAAATGCTAAACTACCAATAGCACTTTAAAGGACTATTAAGCTCTTTTCCTTAAAAAAAACTAAGTCCCTCTCTAACAGTAAAACCACCCACCCACCAAACCCCCAAAATAAATAAACACTAAAAAAATCCTAAACTACCCATTGCCCCTAAAGTGGCATTTATATGGGTATTGCCCTTAAAAGGGCATTCAGCTCTTTTACTGCCCTTAAAAGGGCATACAGCTCTTTTAAGAGTGCCCATAAATCCCTCAGCTGATGCAACAGCCAATAGAATGCGATCTCAATCCTATTGGCTGATGCCAATTTGTTCTACCTTAATTCCGATTGGCTGATAGAATTCTATCAGCCAATCGGAATCTAAGACACGCCATCTTGGATGACGTCACTTAAAGGTACCTTTGATTACTTTGGGGCAATGCCCCGCAAAAGGCCCTTTTAAGGGCTATTGGTAGTTTAGTTTAGGCTAGGGTTTTTTTATTTTTTGGGGGGGGCTTTTTTATTTTGATAGGCCTATTAGATTAGGTGTAATTAGTTTAAATATCTTGTAATTTGTTTATTATTTTCTGTAATTTAGTGTTTTGTTTTTTTTGTACTTTAGCTAACTTAATTTAATTTAGGTAATTGTATTTAATTTAGTTAATTTATTTAATTATAGTGTAGTGTTAGGTGTTAGTGTAACTTAAGTTAGGTTTTATTTTACAGGTCAATTTGTATTCATTTTAGCTAGGTAGTTATTAAATAGTTAATAACTATTTAATAACTATCCTACCTAGTTAAAATAAATACAAACTTGCCTGTAAAATAAAAATAAACCCATAGCTAGATACAATGTAACTATTAGTTATATTGTAGCTAGCTTAGGGTTTATTTTATAGGTAAGTATTTAGTTTTAAATAGTAATAATTTAGCTAATTATAGTAATTTTATTTAGATTTATTTAAATTATATTTAAGTTAGGGGGTGTTAGGGTTAGGGTTAGACTTAGGTTTAGCGGTTAATACATTTAGTATAGGGGCAGCGATGTTGGGGGCAACAGATTAGGGGTTAATAAATGTAGGTAGGTGGTAGCGATATTAGGGACTGCAGATTAGGGGTTTATAATATGTAACTAATGTTTGCGAGGCGGGAGTGCAGCAGTTTAGGGGTTAATATGCTTATTATAGTGGCGGCGACGTTAGGGCGGCAGATTAGGGGTTAATAAGTGTACAAGAAAAAAGTGAAAATTGGAGAAGTACGCACACTGTTAAATGTAAGCAATAATATATTATTCTGTGTCCATATCACTGACCGTGAACATTTATTACAGGAACAGAAAAGGCAAACAAGTAAGCTTTAGAGGATAGTCCCTATGGGATTCTCCTGTCTCAGAGGGACGAATTTTGTAGGAGACTTAGACTCATTCACAATTGTAATCCAGAGTATTGCGGGTAGAACTTAGCTCTTTATAAAACAATGGATTCGAAGTCACGTACCTTCCGGTCGCCGGGACCCTTCTGACCTGTACTCCGGGCTCAGCCTCCCTTTTAGTAGCGGGTAGCGTCCTAGTGGGACTCCAGGCCGTGTATCGGTTCGTCTCCAGAACCGGATATGCCGGTTCCTCTTCCTCTTGTGTGAATCCATGGTGGGGTGTGTGATTTTGTGGTCAGAACTTGATTTGCTCTCTGTCTGTGTGCTGCTCAAAATGGCCACTGGTAAACAAGTAAAAAATAAGTAGGCAGCACAGACACAAGATTTATGCGAATATATAAGTGTAATTTATTTACAGGTGGCGAAACATCGCTACATGAGTATTGTCTCGAATATTCAGTCAAGAAGATGACTTTCTCATTCTGTCTATTTGGACTGCTACACTTGTTTTCCTTAGTCCTAGATGTTCCTAGTAATTTTTCCCTAGGTATACCTTCCACTGTTCATCTCGCTCTGGATATAACAGAACTGTTATACCCCCTATCCCGGAGTCTCTTGGCGAGATCATCCGCTTGTTTCTCATACACTTCACTTTTGCTACAATTCCTCTTAAGGCGAATGAACTGCCCTTTGGACACCCCTGTGAACACCCCTTTGGGGTGGCAACTCTCAGCGTGCAAAAGTGAGTTGCCTGAGATAGGCTTGCGGTATGTTTCAGAAATGATGTTTTTACCTGGAGAGCCTTTGAGTGATACATCAAGGAAGTTGATGGTATGCTGATGTACCTCATTAGTGAAGTGTAAACCCAACCAATCATCTTCTAAACTGTCAACAAAAGTTTTTAACTCTAGATCTGTGCCTCCCCATATAAACAGGAGGTCATCTTTAAAAGACCATACCAAATGATACTGTTCCTGTGGGGATTCCCCTCTCCATAGACGTGGGACAGCTCCCACCAACCCATGAATAGGTTGGCATAGGAGGGGGCAAACTTAGCCCCCATTGCTGTCCCACATCTCTGGAGAAAGAAATCCCTCTCAAATTCAAAGTAATTATGGCTAAGGAGGAAGCCTGTGACTTCCACCACATAGTCTACATATTTGGAATCCCTTCCATACTGTTTCTCTAGAAAAAAGCAAATGGCCTGAAGGCCTCTATCATGTGGGATGGAAGTGTAGAGAGACTTAATGTCTGCTGTAAGCCATAAGTAATTGTCCCTCCATATCACACTTGAGAGGAGATTCAGTACATGTTTGGTATCTGATAGAAAACTCCAGAGTGACAACACTAGTGGCTGTAATACATGGTCCAGCCACTCTGAAAGTGCTCAAACAAGGAGCCAATGCCATTGACAATTGGCCTCCCCTGTACATTGTGAGTGGATTTATGGACCTTAGGTAAATGGTTGAATGTGGGAATTGCTGGATTAGACACAGTAGATAATCTTTTGTGCTGGTGTCAATAAAGCCCAATTCAACGCCGTCATCTACAAGGGAGGCCAACTGCCGCTGAAAACTCCTTGTCAGATCACCCGGCAGAGTGGTATAGTCTTCAGCATTTCTGAGCTGTCTGTATGCTTCCTCCCAGAAGCTACTGGCATTGAGAACCATTATGGTCCCCCCTTATCTGCGGCTCTCACCACTATGTTGTCTTTTTTAGCAAGACTCTCTAATGCAATTTTTTGGTTGAATGTGATGTTGCACATTCAAAAAACAATGGATTCGAAGTCACATACCTTCCGGTCGCCGGGACCCTTCTGACCTGTACTCCGGGCTCAGCCTCTCTTGGTAGTAGCGGGTTCGCTATATATTCGCATCAATCTCGTGTCTGTGCTGCCCTCTTATTTTTTACTTGTTTACCAGTGGCTGTTTTGAACAGCACACAGACACAGACTTATTTTTTACTTGTTTACCAGTGGCCGTTTTGAGCAGCACACAGACAGAGAGCGAATCAGGTTCTGACCGCAAAATCAAACACCCCACCAGGGATTCACACGAGAGGAAGAGGAACCGGCATATCCGGTTCTGGAGACGAACCGATACACAGCCTGGAGTCCCACTAGGACGCTACCCGCTACTACCAAGAGAGGCTGAGCCCGGAGTACAGGTCAGAAGGGTCCCAGCGATCGGAAGGTACGTGACTTCGAATCCATTGTTTTATAAAGAGTTAAGTTCTACCCGCAATACTCTGGATTACAATTGTGAATGAGTCTAAGTCTCCTACAAAATTCGTCCCTCTAAGAGAGGAGAATCCCATAGGGACCATCCTCTAAAGCTTACTTGTTTGCCTTTTCTGTTCCTGTAATAAATGTTCACGGTCAGTGATATGGACACAGAATAATATATTATTGCTTACATTTAACAGTGTGTGTACTTCTCCAATTTTCACTTTCTCCATTTTTTCTTGAGCAATTGTTTTCATCATATGCAGAGTCTAGGCCAGACTCTAGGAGGAGTATCACTAATTCCCTATTAACGGCAATATATCTGCATAATAATTTTTCTGAGTGTGTGTTTTATACGGTCAGGCATGAGTGAAGGGGCTAATGTTGATACTGATGCAGTTTCTCCAGTATTGTTCTCATTGAGGACTGCACAAGAAAGGGATACTATCACTGTGGACTATAACAAAGTTTTTTCTACTGATAAATCAGACTACAGTCTTATTGCCTTATTTGAAGAGCTGGAGTTCCTATTACTTAAGGAAAATAAATTAAGTTGGGACATTAAGACCCTCACTAAATACCAGGCACTGGGCATTGTACCTAGGGGATTAAGGCTAAATACATTTCCCACATTCATTACAGATGACAAGGTGTTTATTGATTTATGGAATGGCCATCTAACTAACTGCTCACTCAAACTTATGAGATTGATCTGTGAATTTAAACAGAAATCTTTGGAGGAGATAGCGACAAAGATAAAGGAGGTGCAGAGGGAGCTAAACAATAGGAGTGGTGAATCTAACTATTTAAAATTTGATCACACTCTACAGAACATAATTGCTGAGGCAAAGACACTTCTCTTGGAGGTTAAACATAGCAAGTATCTGAGAGATCAGTTGGACTATGACCTCAATCGTGTATACGTCTGGAATAGAAGGGACAGACATGTTCTGAGAAAGGAACAAAATAAGAACACTTTTCTTCCCAACCAACAGCGTGGGAACAACAGACAAGGACGCAACAGGAGGAGGAGAGTCAACTTTTATGAAAGTGAGGGGGAGTCAAACAACGAAACTTCGGGGTCAGATGGGGAAGAGTTGCCACCAAAGGAGCAAATGGTGAGACCAAAAGAAAGCCCAGTAGCGCCACTACCCCCAATCCTAAAAGTACAGACCGCACAACCACGCTCGCACTATAGAGAGGACCCAAGATGTGCAGTGATGAGTCAAGGGGCAAACAGAGATGCCTACAAAGCCCAGTTGGAATGGGTTTTTTCGACCCCCCAGACAACACCAGAAGGGGGGGGGGGGAGAAAACCAAGAACCACACCAACAATACAAGGATCAAAGGAGATACCCTCAAAGAAGAGGATGGAGACGGGGTAATAACAGAACATACTGAAATTATCAGATACATTACTAAACAAATATGAAATTGAGGTACTAAGCTTGGGACTGTCCTACACTCCCACAGCAGACTTCAACCTATTCAGGACTTTATTAGACGTTAACAAACTGATTAAAAAACTGACCCTTAAAAGTATTACCACTCACAACTTGTGAATGATAGTGAGAGCCATGCTTTCATTCCCTCAATAGGCATGGAGAGATCAGCTAGGTTAGGTGGAATAACTCCATTAGATTTTCAGGAGCTATGTGACATTAGGGCCCTGGAATCTTTGGAGGAGGAAGGGTCTACAGATGAAGTAGGATCAGTGATAATTCCCTCCTTTAGACCCAAGTCCTCTTTTTACCCTATTCAAAATAATGGACCTTACCTAGAAAAATTTCAACAGAGAGTAGAGCAGGATCTAACAAAATTATACTACACATCTGAGAGAGACAAACAGTGCAACATCACTTTCAGCCAAAAAAAGGGCATTAGAGAGTCTTGCTAAAAAAGACAACATAGTGGTGAGAGCCACAGATAAGGGGGGGACCATAGTGGTTCTCAATGCCAGTAGCTTCCGGGAGGAAGCATACAGACAGCTCAGAAATGCTGAAGACTATATCACTCTGCCGGGTGATCCAATGAGGAGTTTTCAGCGGCAGTTGGCCTCCCTTGTAGATGACGGCATTGAATTGGGCTTTATTGACACCAGCACAAAAGATTATCTACTGTGTCTAATCCAACAATTCCCACATTCAACCATTTACCTAAGGTCCATAAATCCACTCACAATTTACAGGGGAGGCCAATTGTCAGTGGCATTGGCTCCTTGTTGGAGCATTTGTCAGAGTGGCTGGACCATGTATTACAGCCACTAGTGTTGTCACTCTGGAGTTTTCTATCAGATACCAAACATGTACTGAATCTCCTCTCAAGTGTGATATGGAGGGATAATTACTTATGGCTTACAGCAGATGTTAAGTCTCTCTACACTTCCATCCCACACGATAGAGGCCTTCAGGCCATTCGCTTTTTTCTAGAGAAACAGTATGGAAGGGATTCCAAATTTGTAGACTATGTGGTGGAAGTCACAGGCTTCCTCCTTAGCCATAATTACTTTGAATTTGAGGGAGATTTCTTTCTCCAGAGACGTGGGACAGCAATGGGGGCTAAGTTTGCCCCCTCCTATGCCAACCTATTCATGGGTTGGTGGGAGCTGTCCCACGTCTATGGAGAGGGGAATCCCCACAGGAACAGTATCATTTGGTATGGTCGTTTTATAGATGACCTCCTGTTTATATGGGGAGGCACAGATCCAGAGTTAAAAACTTTTGCTGACAGTTTAGAAGATGATTGGTTGGGTTTACACTTCACTAATGAGGTACAGCAGCATACCATCAACTTCCTTGATGTATCACTCAAAGGGTCTCCAGGTAAAAACATCATTTCTGAAACATACCGCAAGCCTATCTCAGGCAACTCACTTTTGCACGCCGAGAGTTGCCACCCCAAAGGGGTATTCACAGGGGTGGCCAAAGGGCAGTTCATTCGCCTTAAGAGGAATTGTAACGAAAGTGAAGTGTATGAGAAACAAGCGGATGATCTCGCCAAGAGACTCCGGGATAGGGGGTATAACAGTTCTGTTCTATCCAGAGCACGACGAACAGTGGAAGGTATACCTAGGGAAAAATTACTAGGAACATCTAGGACTAAGGAAAACAAGTGTAGCAGTCCAAATAGACAGAATGAGAAAGTCATCTTCTTGACTGAATATTCGAGACAATACAAAGAAATTTGCCAGATAGTGAAGAAACACGTCACTCTACTCTCTGCAGATGATAGCCTACAGGAAGAGGTAGACAGGGGCTTGAAATTTACTTATAAGAAGGGCAGATCAATTGGTAATATAGTGGTACCAACAAGACTGAAGATGTCAGAGACTCCCTCCTCATCCTGGCTCAGTTGCAAGGGCACATTTCGTTGCCATCATCGCACCTGTGTGGCATGTGAGAAAGTAGCTACAGTTCACTAACTACAGGACAGACATTTCAGATAAATTCTTGTCTGAACTGTAGATCTACTTTTGTTGTATATGTCATTAGTATCAGGGAGTGTTCTGTACAATATGTGGGCCTAACCACTAGGGAGGCTAGGACCCAGATTAAGGAACACTTGGCTGACATACGAGCAGGGGTATTGACTACCCCCCTTATACTACATTTCGCCAGGGTACATCATAAAAACACCTCATCCTTTACTTGGACAATTATAGAGAGGATACCTCCACTTAGGGGGGGGGGGGGGGGCTAGACAGAAATCGTATGTTTGGGGAGATGGAGGCCTTCTGGATTTTCAAGTTGAGGACCAGGGTTCCAGAAGGCCTCAACTCAGAGTTTGATCTCATCAATTTTTGGTGAGTCCTATACCACGGTTTCTGTCAGACACTCCCCTATAAGAGCTTATCATTTAGTAACATATTTAGTTCACTCCAACCATTTATTCTTTATTCTCAATTTATAGGTCTCAACTACCCCCAGGACTATATGGACAACAACCTATCCATTGTTTAGTCTACACGTTTAAAGCCCATCCATAGTTTAGTCTACACGTTCAATAACACTTGACATCCTTTTATCAGTCTTTAATTATCTTGGCACTATTTAAATAGGTTGAAGAGAGATCATTGATTTATACACCATGATCTTGAACTCACACAGCCTTAACTAAAGTAATGGAGAGATACTGACCCCTTACTGTCATAATTTATCTAATCCACATTTGATATCCCTTTAGTTCCCATTTATTTTATTTTATTTTATTTTACTTACTCCTTTCAGGTTTCACAGTTGTATATATAAGTATAGCACTGTACCTTATAATAAGTATTTCTGATCGATGGTATAGTAGGTGGGGGGTTACCTGACCTGGCAATTAATACATTCTAAGCACACTACATGTTTGGATATCCCCATAGTATCCATATGTCTACATCATTAGGTCGCTGTAGTCATACCAGTGTTCAGCACTCCCTTACAACAAGTATCACAGACTTAAGGTTTACAAGAGCCATTCTACTTTGACCCTAACATTATAACAGTGCATTCAATAGGGAAGGTCACAATAAAACAATCACTTGTTAAATGTACCCCGTGGACCGTCAGATAACTCAACCCCACTAATGAATTTTTTATATTGCAGTGGGCGGTAATTGGATGACATGGTTGGTCTACATGGAGGTCTTTATAGGAACGGATTGAAGAGTTTCATCATATACACTAGTTCTATTTTTGCTATGGTTTGCATGTATATTTGTATATATTCGCATCAATCTCGTGTCTGTGCTGCCTACTTATTTTTTACTTGTTAATAAGTGTAGGTAGGTTGCGGCGACATTGGGGGCGGCAGATTAGGGGTTAATAAATATAATGTAGGTGTCGGCAATGTTGGGGGCAGCAGATTAGGGGTTAATAAGTATAATGTAGGTGGTGGCGGTGTCTGGAGTGGCAGATTAGGGGTTAATAAATATAATGTAGGTGTCTGCGATGTCGGGGGGCAGATTAGGGGTTAATAAGTGTAAGATTAGGGGTGTTCAGACTCGGGGTTCATGTTAGGGTGTTAGGTGTAGACATACATTTTATTTCCCCATAGGAATCAATGGGGCTGCGTTACTGAGATTTACGCTGCTTTTTGGCAGGTGTTAGACTTTTTCTCAGCCGGCTCTCCCCATTGATTACTATGGGGAAATCGTGCACGAGCACGTACAACCAGCTCACCATTGACTTAAGCAGCGCTGGTATTGGAGTGCGTCAAGGAGCAAAATTTTGCTCAACGCTCACTTCTTGCCTTTTAATGCCGGGTTTGTAAAAACCTGTAATACCAGCGCTGCAGGTAAGTGAGCAGTGAGAGAAAACTGCTCGTTAGCAACGCATAGCCTCTAACGCAAAACTCGTAATCTAGCCGTAAATTAGTCTGTTTCTGTTAGATTAGTTAGTGGCTACTGCTGTGTGTATGTTATTTCTGAATGTAAGTATGCATTAATATTCAGGTGTGTCGAATTACTGAATCACATGTGTGTGCTGTCCTGTGTATGTTATTGTTGAATGTAAGTTTGCAGTATGTGAAGGTGTGTTTTAATTTAAATATATTGTTTGTTTCATGTTTACAAGCATTTCCTAAAGTTTGTTGTGTAGACTTCATATCTGGGTTTGTATGTGTGTATATTTGTGTGTGTTTGTGTGTCTGTTTACAAAACCATTGACTGCTTGCAAGATGTAAAAGATATACAATACTGTCCCTTTAAATAGCTCTTTTTTGTTTCTTTCTTGCGGGGTGGTGTGCACAAATTGCTGATGGACATTTTCTACACAGCATATATTTTTAACACTGTTGCTTGCAAATAGCAGTTTTTAACCCAGAAAAGCATTGCTTTTCTGAAGCTCACTTTAACTGTGTGTTTAACCCTTTTTGCAATAGTAAAATCTTCTAACATTATTTTATTTTTGCACTTGAATGTCCCCTTAATCACACTGCACACATTAGTTCAATTGTTTGTATGTTTTATGCTTACTTTTTTCCATGAACTTATGTAAGGAATAACTTGCAAGGTGCATCTCTTTCTGCCTCTGTGTGTGTGCGTGTCCCGCTGCCTGTGTGTGTGTCCCCCTGCCTGTGTGTGTCCCCCTGTCTATGTGTTTGTCTCCCTACCACTGTGTGTGTCTCCTTGCCTGTGTGTGTGTGTCACCCTGCCTCTGTGTGTGTGCCCATCCTGCCTATGTGTTTGTCTCCATACCACTGTGTGTGTCTATGCCTGTGTGTGTGTCACCCTACCTATGTGTGTTTCTTACCCTGCCTATGTGTGTCTCACCCTGCCTATGTGTTTGTCTCCCTATCACTGTGTGTTTTACCCTGCCTCTGTGTGTGTTTTACCCTGCCTATGTGTTTGTCTCCTGCCTGTGTGGATGTATATATATATATATATATATATATATATATATATATAAAATCATTCTACAGACTTGACTGGATATGGGACTGGTCTTAAAATTTATGCAGGGCTTTTTATTCCCAGTCCTGTCCTGAAGGAAGACAATCAGAGTAGCGGGAAGAACTGGCCGGGAAGACATACAACACTTGCAGTGCTACTGAGGGATCCAAAATTTTGAAGACACACAGGAAGGACTGAAACCTTTCAGCTGGAGGACAAACTTCACTTGTCTTTAAAAGGTTAGTGCTGCTGCCTAGATACCGACACACACACACACACATAGATACACAAACAAATACACAGTCTCACACATACAGTCACACACACATAGATACACAAATACATGCACATACAGTTACACACACACACACATAGATACACAAATACATGCACATACAGTCACACCACACGCACATAGATACACACACACACACAAATAGAGTTTGACTACTGGAGAAAAGCTGCAGTAAAAAGGATGTTTATTTTGTTTTAAATGTTAAAGGAGCATTAAATACAATTTTTTTCCTTCATGCTTCAGATAGAACATACAATATTAAACAATTTTATCTAATTTGTTTTTTTCTTTTGGTATCCATTGAAAAGCATACCTATGTAGGCTCAGGAGAAGCAATATACTACTGGAAGCATCTGTTGATTGGTGGCTGCACATATATACCTCTTATCATTGGCTCATTTAATGTCTTCAGTTATCTCCCAGTAGTGCATTGCTGCATATCATTCAACAAAGGATACCAAGAGAATGAAGCAACATTAATAATAACAGTAAATTGAACCTGCAACCTGCCAATTTAATCATAAATTTAAGCTGTCTCTGTCAGGTTCATATATGTGTTTCTCGGGCGTATCATAGCCAGTGCCTCACTAGCCTCTGACCTCACCACACGTAAATGGCTCTTTAACTGCAAAGGGCTCCAATAGACTTATATATATGTGTATATGTATACATATGTATTTATGTGTTTATATGTGTATTTATGTCTGTAAATTCATATATACACATATAAATACATTATTACATCTGTACACACACACACACACACACACACATATATATATATATATATATATATATATACATATATCCAGATGGAACTGCACAATCTTACAATTGTTAAAGTGCTACGGTGCGCTGCAAAAATGTATCCAAATCAATCCCAAGGCACAGGCACTCAACGGTCTTTGAATAAAAAATTATTTATTTCATCATTTAAAAAAAATAAAGACATAACGTTTCGGCACATTCCTGCGCCTTTGTCAAATGTCATCAAAATACAACAAGAAGACCTAATAGCTACTTTTAGGTCTTCTTGTATTTTGTTGACATTTGACAAAGCGCAGGAATGTGCCGAAACGTTATGTCTTTATTTTTTTAAAATGATGAAATAAATATTTTTTTATTCAAAGACCATTGAGTGCCTGTGCCTTGGGATTGATATATATATATATATATATATATATATATATATATATATATATATATATATACGTATACATATTTAGACATGTTTATATATGTAAAACTGAAAGAGAAGCAGTCTGCCAGGAACGAACAGCAGCATCAATAGCTTGTTCTCCCGAAATACCAGGCAATTCTCCTCTGAACAAGGAAAAGGCAACCCCAGACGATCGTTTCGGCCTTCTGTGGGCCTTATCAGTGAGGTGCAGCCATATTCCTCTAAGCACATTGGGCAAGGAGTCCACATCTGGTTTCCACCATCACCCATAGGGAGACTATCCCCAGGGTCATATTTACATATGCAAAACAGAAAGAGAAGCAGTCTGCCAGGAACGAACAGCAGCATCAATAGCTTGTTCTATGGCTCGGTTACCACCTGGAAGTAGCTTTTTTCTGCCCAATTGTGCTTTTCACAGAGGAAAACTTCCTGTAGTATATCAGTCTGATCCCGCCGACATGGTCAGTCCAGCCCCGAATAACCAGAAGGCGGAAACGGTTGCCTTTTCCTTGTTCAGAGGAGAATTGCCTGCTACTTCCAGGAGGTAACCGGGCCATAGAACAAGCTATTGATGCTGCTGTTCGTTCCTGGCAGACTGCTTCTCTTTCTGTTTTGCATATGTAAATATGACCATGGGGATAGTCTCCCTATGGGTGATGGGGGAAACCAGATGTGGACTCCTTGCCCAATGTCACTGAGGAGGCCCACAGAAGGCCGAAACGATCGTCTGGGGTTGCCTTTTCCTTGTTCAGGGGAGAATTGCCTGGTATTTCGGGGCTGGACTGACCTTGTCGGTGGGATCAGACTTATATACTACAGCAAAGTTTTCCTCTGTCAAAAGCAGAATTGGGCAGAAAGAAGCTACTTCCAGGTGGTAACCGGGCCATAGAACAAGCTATTGCTTCTGCTGTTCGTTCCTGGCAGACTGCTTCTCATTCTGTTTTGCATATGTTTATATATGTATCTCAATGTTAAAGCCCTTGCCTTCCTTTTTATTGCTAACAACTGAGACCTCATATCTTTGAGCCCTTATAACTTTTTTGTGCAATATTGTTTGTAATAATTGATCAGATAGTATTACTATGAGTGTAACTGTACTTTGTAATGTATTTTTGATGCATTTTGTGACACTTTTTTGTTTTGCAAAACAGTTAACCAGAGCACTGAGGTTGCGCTATCCTGACGCGCATTAACTTCAATTGTGCTGATTCGCGCAAACACCAGCGATAAACCCCTTTTTGCTCGTGCGTAACAGTTACAGCACCACTCGTAACCTGGTCCTTAATTTTTCTTTCTGCTGACCTTCCATTTTCAGAAGATACCTAGAATTTAAGGAAATCACTTGAGAAAAAAACTCATAATGATATTTTTTAAAATTTAAAAAGGACTTGACATGTTATAGTTTATAGGCTTTATCATTCCATATTTAACAGCAGTACCCCTTTCCAAAACATCCACATTTTTTATTATGGTGCTTTGCTTTAAAGTAGATACTGTATATATGTAACATTACATTTAAAAAAAAAACAATGTTTTGCATTGTACAAATCAAGCAGACATTTTAATCCATACATGACATTTTAAAAACTAAAAAAGGTTTTATTTGATCGGCAAACACTGCAGAAAAAAATAAAACCAAAAGCAAAAAATAATCAACTAGAAATATAGTTGACATATTTCTATTCAGAAAGGTCTTCTTTATATATCTACCCAAGAAAAAAAACTATTTTCATTATTATGCAATATATTCTAAATGATCATCATTCACCTGAAAATTATAAGGCTGTGCATCTCCTTATTTGCAAGGTGGAACAACTTTTTTTTAAATGAAGGGTCTCATGGCTTTTTTTTACGGTTGGGAAGATAGTGTACTGCTCTGTGTGAAATAACAACTCTCAGTATAAATAAACATCTGGTGAGTATGTCTGGGCATTAACTCTTATGGCACAAACACTAAATAAATCTCTATAACTACTGTAGCTATTTCAAGGAGTTTAACTCATGACACAAAATAAATGCTTTATTATCACTATATTTTTGTTGTTAATGGTATGAACTGGGACCATGATGGGATAAATATTACAATAATACAACATGCCTTGTGCATCAAATAATATGTTCTTACCTTTTTAAATAGCTGACTATTTATCCTGCATAGTTGCAGCAGAGCCACAACCGTGCATGGTTTGCATAGCTCCACCCTCTCCAAGGCACATAAAATACTAGTGGTATATTGTGTGGAAAACCATGTTGAAATTTGGCTTCTCAAATACGTTTATTACCAGAATTCAGACCTGATACCATAGTTCCAGTGTGAAGGTCATAGTCAATAACAATATCTCGCAGTCCTTCCCCATTTTAAATGGCACCCGTCAAGGGTGTCCGCTCTCACCTTTATTATTTACACTCACAGTGGAAATGCTAGCAATACAGATCAGAAACAGTCCAATCATACAAGGTGTACAATATGGCAATCTCCCGCAGAAATGCTTCCTGTTTGTGGATGTGATTCTCACTCTTCAATCCCCTTCCACCACATTGCTCGCAATAATTCAGGTCTTAGAAAAAAATAAACAATCCTCTAACTTCTCTATTAATATGGAGAAATCTGGGCTAATACCAATTAATCTTCCTCCACAGGACGTAGAATATATAGCTCATGATACAGAATTTGCCATTGCAGACAAGCTTAAATATCTTGGCTTAATACTCTCAAAAAATGCTCAGGATCTCCTCCCTGACAACTTTCTTTCTTTCTAAGCGAACGTTAATAATCTGTTAGAGGGTTGGCGTTAACAAGGACACCTGTCCTGGATGGGTAGAATTAACACGGTTAAAATTATGTTAGTGCCTAAATATCTATATCTCTTTCAAACATTACCGATATCCCTATCTAATGCCTATCTTAGAATCCAGCAGAAAATTATACAATTGTTTATTTGGTCTTATAAAAGGCCCAGAGTAGCCCAGCATACCTTATACCTTGGCAAAGGGGATGGAGGACTTAATGTCCCTAAGATAACTAATTACTATAGAGCAGCACACTTAACAAGAGTAATATCCTGGAATCAGGCATGCCCTTCCAACCTGTGGATACAGATTGAAAGCTTTTAGTCCCATAACAAATATATGAGAGATATACCCTGGCTACCTAAAACAGCTAGACCCAACGTAATTCAGCATAATAGATACATTAAAGCCACTCTAGATGTTTGGGATTATATAATAACTCATACGAAGGGAATATCTACCCCGATATCTCCCTTGACCCTGCTGCTGAACAACCGTTTATTCATACACCATGGTTCTTTCACTCATACCAATGAGATTGAAATTTTGCAGAATCTCCCTATATTCTTAATTCCGGACTCTGTCTGTGTTAAAGACAGAACATTGCTAATTTAGGAACTGGGATACCTATTCCATAACTGGTACGCGTATCTGCAAATCAGACATGCACATAACAACAGCCCATATAAGCAGGACATTCTGAGACCACTAACACCTTTTGAACAGTTGTGTACTAAATCTAACACTAAGAGAGTACATCTTTCCATGACAAACATCATGCTTAGAGGTTCCTTTCCTGGAAAATGACCTACATACTTGTTGAAATGGAGTGAGGAGTTATTGTATAACCTAAATGATGACGATTGAAAACAGTGTTTCAAATTGACTCACTCTTCCTCTATTTCTTTAACTATCTCTGAATTAAATGATAAAATACTTGCCTGGTGGTATTTAACGCCTCAACGTCTCTGGATTATCTATCCGGTAGCTTCATCTAGCTGTTGGAGGAGATGTGGAGAAATAGGTACCATGTCCCATATTTGGTGGTCCTGCCCTAGCATTACTAATTTTTTCTCACAAGTAGAGCAAAATATGAATCACACTCTGGGCACGACTATCAATCTTAATTTGCACATTATCCTCCTTTATCATACTCCACGTCTTAGTTGTATATACCGCAAGAAATTGCTTCTTATAATGTTAACTTGTGCCAAGAGGTTAATTCCAAGATTATGGAAAATGCAACAAATCCCTACTCTTTCCCAATGGGTCTCAGAAGTAGACCATATTCTTATGCTTGAAAAAATGCATTATTGTTATAGAGGCAATCAGGATTTCATAACTGATATTATATTTCTGTGGGAACAAAGGTTATACGATAACTTATAGAATAGCTAGGAAATTTTGTCAGGATAAAAGACTAGGAGTTACTTTGCCTGAATAATTAGCCCTATTTTTAATCTCTTGTCAGGCTTTGATACATATGTAACCCCTTCCTTACCCATCTTTGGTGAGAATGATAGAGGTTGGACGGTCACCTTTGACGCTGTGACTTCACAGGAATGACCTAAGTCTCCACTGAAGTAGGGAGTCTGGTACATCTTGATTAATGTAGCGTACAGTGCCTCCACTCAGTGATAACAATTCTCAGGGAACCCACAACACTGAGACAATGAGTTCCCCACAATATTCAATAATAAAAATAAGCTGAAAATAAAGTAACACAGAATACATTTATATGCAAATAGAACAACATATAAATAACATAACAGTCCCACACTTTGCAGGGTACCCTTTCCCCCAAAATGCACTGCTAAATAAGTCCCTTGTGGTGGTGCACATTGGGGCCCTTACTAAGTTTCAGATATCTGTTTAGTGTGAGGGAAAACTGTAACTGTTCCACATCCTGAATCCTCCTGTAGAATGTTCTAGAAAAGGCCTGGTCCTCTGGCTGCTTGCTTTTCCACTTAAAGGGACACTGAAGCCAAACTTTCTTTCATGTAATTAGCAAGAGTCCATGAGCTAGTGACGTATGGGATATACATTCCTACCAGGAGGGGCAAAGTTTCCCAAACCTTAAAATGCCTATAAATACACCCCTCACTACACCCACAATTCAGTTTAACCCCTTAATGACCACAGCACTTTTCCATTTTCTGTCCGTTTGGGACCAAGGCTATTTTTACATTTCTGCAGTGTTTGTGTTTAGCTGTAATTTTCCTCTTACTCATTTACTGTACCCACACATATTATATACCGTTTTTCTCGCCATTAAATGGACTTTCTAAAGATACCATTATTTTCATCATATCTTATAATTTACTATAAAAAAAATTATAAAATATGAGGAAAAAAATGAAAAAAACACACTTTTTCTAACTTTGACCCCCAAGATCTGTTACACATCTACAACCACCAAAAAACAACCGTGCTAAATAGTTTCTAAATTTTGTCCTGAGTTTAGAAATACCCAATGTTTACATGTTCTTTGCTTTTTTTGTAAGTTATAGGGCAATAAGTACAAGTAGCACTTTGCTATTTCCAAACCATTATTTTTCAAAATTAGCGCTTGTTACATTAGAACACTAATATCTTTCAGGAATCTCTGAATATCCATTGACATGCATATATTTTTTTTTAGTAGACATCCCAAAGTATTCATCTAGGCCCATTTTGGTATATTTCATGCCACCATTTCACTGCCAAATGCGATTAAATACAAAAAATTGTTCACTTTTTTACTAATTTTTTCACAAACTTTTGGTTTCTCACTGAAATTATTTACAAACAGCTTCTGCAATTATGGCACAAATGGTTGTAAATTCTTCTCTGGGATCCCCTTTGTTCAGAAATAGCAGACATATATGGCTTTGGTGTTGCTTTTTAGTAATTAGAAGGCTGCTAAATGCCACTGCGCACTACACGTGTATTATGGCCAGCAGTGAAGGGGTTAATTATGGAGCATGTAGGGAACTTTTAGGGATAATTTTAGCTTTAGTGTAGTGTAGTAGACAACCCCAAGTATTGATCTAGGCCAATTTTGGTATATTTCATGCCACCATTTCACCGCCAAATGCGATCAAATTAAAAAAATTTTTAAATTTTTCACAATTTTAGGTTTCTCACTGAAATTATTTACAAACAGCTTGTGCAATTATGGCACAAATGGTTGTAAATGCTTCTCTGGGATCCCCTTTGTTCAGAAATAGCAGACATATATGGCTTTGGCGTTGCTTTTTGGTAATTAGAAGGCCGCTAAATGCCGCTGCGCATCACACGAGAATTATGGCTAGCAGTGAAGGGGTTAATTAGGTAGCTTGTAGGGAGTTTGCAGGGTTAATTTTAGCTTTAGTGTAGAGATCAGCCTCCCACCTGACACATCACACCCCCTGATCCCTCCCAAACAGCTCTCTTCCATCCCCAAACCCACAATTGTCCCCGCCATCTTAAGTACTGGCAGAAAGTCTGCCAGTACTAAAATAAAAGCTATCTTTTATTTATTTATTTTTTTTTGAGCATATTTACATATGCTGCTATGTAGGATCCCCCCTTAGCCCCCAACCTCCCTGATCCCCCCCCCAAACAGCTCTCTAACCCCCCCCCCTGCCTTATTGAGCGCCATATTGGGTACTGGCAGCTGTCTGCCAGTACCCAGTTTCAAATTAAAAACGTTTTGGTTTATTTTTATTAAAAAAAAAAACTATTTTCTGTAGTGTAGCTGCCCCCCCACAACCCCCAACCCCCAACCGTCTCCCAGATTACTAATTTTATTTATTTATCCCACTGAGTCTCTCCCACTGAGTCCTTATATTTGTTCCATAGTGTAGGGTTCCCACCCGCACGCGCGCGCACCCACCCTCGCGCACGCTCCCGTGCACGCGCGCGCATTCTGGCACGCACCCCACACGCGATCCTGCCCCCCTCCTCCATTGATCGCCGCCCACCCGCCTCCCTTGGTAAGCTCCCACCCACCAACGAATACTGCGATCAATGGCCGATGCAGAGAGGGCCACAGAGTGGCTCTCTCTGCATCGGACTGCTCAAAACTGTTATTGCAGGATGCCTCAATATCGAGGCATCACTGCAATAACATGAAAGCGGCTGGAAGCGATCAGGATCGCTTCCAGGGCTTTCAAAGACCAACGACGTACGGGGTACGTCCTTGGTCATTAACTGCATTTTTTTGCAGGACGTACCCCATACGTCGTTGGTCGTTAAGGGGTTAATGAATAGCCAAGAAATGGGGTGATAAGAAAGGAGCGAAAGCATAAAAAATAAGGAATTGGAATAATTGTGCTTTATACAAAAAAATCATAACCACCACAAAAAGGGTGGGCCTCATGGACTCTTGCTAATATGAAAGAAATGAATTTATCAGGTAAGTTCTTACATAAATTATGTTTTCTTTCATGTAATTAGCAAGAGTCCATGAGCTAGTGACGTACAAACTTTGCCTCCCGTGGAGGTGGTGAAGTAAGTTTGTGCAAGATTCAATTTTCCAGTCTTTTATGCTGAATTATGGTGCAGGGATTCTAGGATTTCGCATTTTAAATCTTCGAATCCTAATATTTATCTCAATTTGGTGCTGAGGGCTTTACAGGCTCCTCCGTTTGAAACTATGCATTTCTGAACATTAAATTACTTTCTTGGAAAGTATTGTTCCTTTTGGTTATTTCTTCTGCTAGAAGAGTTTTTGAGTTATCTGCTCTTTTTTGTGATTTTTCATCAGGATAAGGCAGTGTTACTTCCTGATATTCATCATTTTGTTCAGGTTCTGATTCTTATCAAACCTGTCATTAAGCCAATTTCTCCTCCTTGGAGTCTTAATTGGGTTCTGAAGGTTTTTCAGGCTCTTCTATTTGAGCATATGCTTGCTCTGGACATTAATTACTTTCATGGAAAGTATTGTTCTTTTTGGACATCTCTTCAGCTAGAACAGTTAATTATCTGTTCTTTCTTGTGAATCTCTTTTTTCTGATTTTTTTCATCAGGATAAGGTGGTTTTTGCTGTCCTCATTCAATTCTTACCTAAAGTTGTAAATTCTAGCAAACATTAGGGAGGAATTATTGTCTTTTACTAAGACTTCTTTGGTAAGATTCTTACTTTCTTTGGATATGGTAAGAGTTTTTTAAATTCTATGTTGAAGCTATTCAGATTTCAGATAGACTTCTAGTCTATTTTTTTATCTTTTCTGGTTTTAGGAAGGTCAAAAAGCTTCTGCCATTTATTTGGCATCTTGCTTAAACTTTTGATTCATCATGCTTATTTGGAGTCGGGTGGATTCCCGCCTCAGAGGATTACGGCTCATTCTACTAGGTAAGTTTTTACTTCCTGGGCTTTTTAAGAATGAAGCTTTTGTTGATCAGATTTGCAAAGCAATAACTTGGTCTTCTTTGCATACTTTTACTATGTTCTACCATTTTGATGTTTTCTCTTCTTTAGAAGCAGTTTTGGTAGAATGGTACTTCAGGCAGCTGTCTCAGTTTGATTCTTCTGCTTATAATTTCAGTTTTTTTCATTATAAAAATTGAAACTTTTTGATTTGGGTAGTGGATTAATTTTTCAGCGGAATTGGCTGTCTTTATTTTATCCCTCCCTCTCTAGTGACTCTTGCGTGGAAGTTCCACATCTTGGGTATTTATTATCCCATACGTCACTAGCTCATGGACTCTTGCTAATTACATGAAAGAAAACATAATTTATGTAAGAACTTACCTGATAAATTTATTTCTTTCATATTAGCAAGAGTCCATGAGGCCCACCCTTTTTTGTGGTGGTTATGATTTTTTTGTATAAAGCACAATTATTCCAATTCCTTATTTTTGATGCTTTCGCTCCTTTCTTATCACCCCATTTCTTGGCTATTCATTAAACTGAATTGTGGGTGTAGTGAGGGGTGTATTTATAGGCATTTTATGGTTTGGGAAACTTTGCCCCTCCTGGTAGGAATGTATATCCCATACGTCACTAGCTCATGGACTCTTGCTAATATGAAAGAAATGAATTTATCAGGTAAGTTCTTACATAAATTGTGTTTTTTATTTTATGATTCAGAAAGAGCATGAAATTTTAAGCAACTTTCTAATTTACTCCTATTATCAAATTTTCTTCATTCTCTTGGTATCTTTATTTGAAATGCAAGAATGTAAGTTTAGATGCCGGCCCATTTTTGGTGAACAACCTGGGTTGTTCTTGCTGATTAGTGGATAAATTAATCCACCAATAAAAAGTGCTGTCCAGAGTTATAAGCCCCAAAAAAGCTTAGATGCCTTCTTTTTCAAATAAAGATAGCAAGAGAACGAAGAAAAATTGATAATAGGAGAAAATTAGAAAGTTGCTTAAACTTGCATGCTTTATCTGAATCACGAAAGAAAATAAATTGGGTTCAATGTCCCTTTGAGTGCTGACAGTCTGAAGTGACAGCTTACTCTAGTCCCAATGTAGCTGCTTCTTACTGTGACATCAGGCTGAGTGTTCACAGCATGCCGGGACCTGGATGCGGCCTTTATCATCCCAGGCAGAATTACAAACACACCTTTCAGCAGCTCTGAACAGCTCTGACTAAAACTCTCCTCACAGGAAGTCTTTGAAAACTGTCAGCATCTGATTAGCTCTCACTACCATGTGATACAGGGTTGAGCAAAGGGCAAAGTGCAAAGTGCAGTTAATCCCTGCAGCAAAATGACAAAGAGCTACACATACTGTAATCATATTTATATTTACGGATGTAAAATGGTTATGAGAAATTGTGAATTACGATACAGGATATGCCCTATCACCCTCCCATTTCCCTCTTTATGTGTCCCTTTTCCATTTCCCCTTCCCGCTCCCCCATTCATATTTCTACAATCGTCTAAGCATGTTAAACTCACAAGAAAATCTGTGGGTCCCTTTTTAGTACACAGTGTATTTCTTTAAAATGTCAAATTGTTAGCAATGTTATATGTTGCACTATTGTGAAAATTGTTTACCCAATAAAAAACATTTGAATGAAAAAAATACTGGTGGTATAATTTAGCTTTACTGATTGCTCATTGTGACCTAGATTACAAGTCGCACAGTATGTCTTTATTGTGCATGATATGTTCTTACCGTCGATATTACAAGTTTTTAAAAATCACAATTGCGCTCGCAGATTAATCTTTAGCACAGCAATCCTTAAAAACACACCAAAAATACCTTACAAAGTACACTTACACCGATAAACTACACTATTAACCCCTAAACCGCCACCCCCCACATTGCAAACACTAAGTAAACCTATTAACCCACAAACCACCACCTCCCCACATCGCAAACACTAAATAAAACTATTAACCCCTAAACGAAAAGTATTAAACTAATAACTAAACCCCCTAACCTAACACCCCTAAACTTAACCCCAATTAAAATACACAAAAATGTAATTAAAAATATACTAACTACCTTAAAAAAAAATTAAAACTTACCTGTAAAAATAAAATAAAAACCTAAGCTTAAACTAAAAAAAACATAACATTACTTAAAAAAAAAAATTACAAAAATGAAAAAACCTACCTTACAAGAAATAACAAACGAAAAAATGATCCAAAATAAAAAAATATTCCTATTCTAATACCCCAAAAATAAAAAAATACCCACCCCAAATAAAAAAATAAAACAATTACCTGCTAACATTACAACCCCCCACCACCCCCCAAAATAAAAAATCCTAATCTACCCATTGCACCAAAAAGAGCATTTGGGTGGGCATTGCCCTTAAAATGGCATTCAGCTCTTTTGCTGCCCATTAAAAATTAAAAAAAGCCTTAATCTTAAAAAAACAAACAAACAAAAAAAACCTCTAACACTTATCCCAAAATTGATACTCACCAATGATGAAGGGCGGCGCTCCATCTTCATCCTGGTGGCGCACCATCTTCATTTATTACAGGACCACCTTCTTCAATCTTCATCCCGGCTGTGGTCCATCTTCTATCTCCATCCCCTTTGTGCGGCGAAGGCGGCGAGGTCATCTGTGTTGGTGGCGGCGGCGGCGACGTTGGCCCTCATCTTCAGCCAAGCGACACGGAGGACCTCTTCATGCAGTCTCCAGCTGAACACTAAAGATTGAATGCAAGGTACCGCTTTTATATAGGTATTATATATACAAAAGTATTAAAAATGATATAAAACTACCGGTAGGTTACATGTATAAATTGTATTATGAGATAGGAAAAACAAGGAAGGGGGCGCTCTAATAGGGGATAATCTAAAAATCCTAATGAATATATTGGTATAAGTGCTAAGAGGTCTTATACAACAAATATGACAGCAGGATAGATATATATCAGCCTCAAAGAGAGAGTGGGGGTAAAAATGCACAATAGTTAAACAGGTAACTAGACCTCAGTAGACAATACCTCAAAGTGGTTTGTAGAATGATATTATAGTGGTAATGCTATTAATTAGTAGCACCAGGATACATAAATAGGGTATATATACCTGCCTATTATTTTCTGTGAGGCTGCTATATAGACCGGGAACAACAAAAGGATAATTCTAACTTCTAAGGTGTAACTCTCTAAGCTGAGAGGGAACTTTCCTGGGTCTATCCTGACCATTGGTGTTTTCTGGATTTCCATTTGTGTCCGGTTGGCCTATGATTAAGTCTGGTGGGTGGCTACATTGATCCCATCCTGCCTCTATAGCATCAAAGGAGATGCTACAACTATTGTGAGTACCATTCCCTTCTACCACATTGATCACCTGTGTTAAGGCAATACTAGGCCATATAGGCACCTGTGTTTCTTTTTGTCGTTCTGATACAGACACCACATCATTACCGGAAGTTGGTCTCCTGGGTGACTGTAATAGATCCCAGACTGTCTCCATAGCACTAATTGAGGTGCTTTCACAAATGTGAGTTCACTCCCTGTATACATATCAATTTGTTTTTGGACCAAACAATATTGGGCCATGTGGCGCTTCTGTCTCCTCTTGTCTTTGTATTATGACATGTAAATATTTCCTGAATGACATAAGATATTGTTGTTTACACTTGGGGGCCTATTTATCAAATGTCTGTCCGACATGATCCGATCAGCGGATCATGTCCGACAGACATCGCTGAATGCGGACAGCATATGCTCTTTGCATTCAGCATTGCACAAACAGTTTTGGTAAACTGCTGATGCAATGCCGCCCCCTGCAGACTTGCGGCCAATCGGCCTCTAGCAGGTGGTGTCAATCAACCCGATCGTATCTGATCGGGTTGATTGCTGTCCGTGGCCTCAGAGCAGGTGAACAGGTTATGGAGCAGCGGTCTTTAGACTGCTGCATCATAACTTGTGTTTTCTGGTGAGCCTGAAGGCTTACCAGAAACACAGGGCATCAAGCTCCATACAGAGCTTAATAAATAGACCCCCTTGGTCCCATCCAGTCCAAGCTGCCCCATTTTACAGATCCAAATATACACATTTTTCAAACTCCAAACTATTCTAAAGTCCAAACCTTTTCTGGTCCCAAGTAGTTTAGCTACAGGGTTTTGTGCTGTTAATATTAACAGGAGATAATAGCTAGAAGAAATTGTCACCCCCAATCCTACTAAAGCTGCATACTCACCAATGCAATTATGACACATTAAAGGGACACTAACCCCATTTTTTTTTTCATGATTCAGATGGAGCATGCAAATTTAAGCAACTTTCTAATTTACTCCTATTATCAATTTGTCTTTGTTTTCTTGCTATCTTTATTTGAAAAAGCAGTAATGTAATGTAAAAAATATTTCAGTCAGTTCCTTACATAAGATAGAATCAGAAAATGTAGAAAAGGTCAAATAGAGTGCTTAGATACACATCACAGTAGGTACTTTCACACTCCATACTAGTATCAGAGATAATACATGTCAAGAACTGACAAAATCATGTACAGGACAACTCAGGCAACATGAATATGTTGCATGACATGAAGGTGAAATTACATTTTTCCTTATACAACTTGCCAAAGTTACATGAAACACAACTGTGTATGAGTCAGATGTCAGAATCAGATGACAGTATGCCACTACCTGTCACGACAGCAGGAGAACATACAACATATGAAGAATCATTTCTGCTCATTGTATATACACAAGTCCAATACTAAATTTGTAGGTTAGTAGGGAAATACAGTGACTGTGTCTGCTGCAGATGCCAAATGTACACTCCCTTCCAAGTCCCAGAACAGACATCTTGTTTGCGTATCTGAAGTCCCTTTACAATGGGATGTGGTTAATATGGACATTTTGAGGTGAAATATCTTTTTTACACAGAGATGTTCATGTAATATTTTCTAGTCAGCTTCAGATATGCTGCATCACTTTTAAGTAATTTAACGTTTGGTTAACATGTCCCTTTAAACATTTACATGTATTTATGTGGTTCTCAACTTTTGATTGCCTAGCATGTTGCAGCTGAAAAATGTGCATGATGATGTAAAATGCTTCAATATCACTTATTGATCCTTTTAAGTTTAGATAGATCATGATTTTATGTTTTCATATTACCGAGGGGATATCATTTAGATGGGTAAAATTTTGTGGGTAGATGGGTAAAAGTTTGCCACAATTTCTTCCATATTGACTGCAAATAGTTGTATTCTATGAGGGGCCGTTAGGGACATAATTCAGCTTTGCTTATACTTTGTGTTCGTCACAGAATTGTTTACATCATATAGTGAGAAATGTTTATCATATAATGAAATGCATATTCTATATAGTGAAATCCATATGTCATATACTGAAATCCATGAATTATGTCCCTAACGGCCCCTCATAGTATTCCTTAATAATGATTTATATGTTGTCCTTCTGTGTTTGGTTCATAAGAAACAAATGTAACAATCTAGAGAAGTAAAAATATTGTTTTCATTTTGCTTGTGGCTTCAACGGAATTGATGGTCATGATATTGAGAAACTGATATTTCTGTTAATGTAATAAAAACTTTGGAAAGGTAAGGTGATGGTAGAAGGAGTTTTTTCCCCAGAAAATAGGACATTGAAAATTACGATGTACTGTGAACTTTAAACAGTTTTTGAAATCTTATTGTATTGTAAGAGGCCTATTTATCAAGCCGTCAACCGCAAATACGCTGGAATTCCGCAGCGTAATTGTGGAGAGCTTGATTCCCCTTAGTTATCAAAGCCTACAGACTGGCAAAAGTAGAAATTTGTGACGTAACATACAATCCGCCGGTCTCAGTCTGACACAGATCGATGCTTACGTCACTACAGATGTTCTGAATGTTCTGACTACTTTTGCTAGTTAACAAATTCCTAGCAGGTACGCTCGCCACTATTCCGGCCGAGCGTACCTGGTTTTTAATCCGCCGCCCTGGAGGCGGCGGATGCCATAGGAATCAATAGGAGTCTGAAAGCAGCGAAAGCTCATGTTCGCTGCTGCCCGATATCCCATTGATTCCTGTGGGAGAATAAAAGTTACGTTTACACCTAACACCCTAACATGTACCCCGAGTCTAAACACCCCTAATCTGCCTCCCCTGACACTGCTGCCACCTACATTATACTTATTAACCCCTAATCTGCCGCCCGACACTGCCGCCACCTACATTATACTTATTAACCCCTAATCTGCCGCTCCTACATTGCCGCCACCTACATTATACTTATTAACCCCTAATCTGCCTCTCCCAACACCGCCGCCACCTACATAAAGTTATTAACACCTATCCCGCCGCTCCCGAAGCCCACCGCAACTAAATAAATGTATTAACCCCCAAACCACCAGCCCCCCACATCGCCATAAACTAAATTAAACTATTAACCCCTAAACCTAACAACTCGCTAACTTTATATTAAATATTAACTCATCCCTATCTTGTAATAAATTTAAACTTATCTTTAGATTTAAATTAAACTATATTAAACTATATTAAACTATATTACATTAATAATTAACCTACCCTAACTATTATACTAAAATTACATTAAACTAAATTAAACTAATAATTAACCTACCCAAACTGTTATACTAAAATTACATTAAACTATCTTAAACTAATAATTAATCTACCCTGGCTGATTGGAATAGCCAATAGAATGCAAGCTCAATCCTATTGGCTGATTGGATCAGCCAATAGGATGAAAGCTCAATCCTATTGGCTGATTGCAACAGCCAATAGGATTTTTTCAACCTTAATTCCGATTGGCTGATAGAATTCTATCAGCCAATCGGAATCTAAGGAACACCATCTTGGATAACGTCATTTAAAGGAACCTTCATTCGGGAAGACGTCTTAAGAAGAGGATGCTCCGCGTCGGATGTCTGGAAGATGGAGCCACTCCGCGTCGGAGGGATGAAAATAGAAGATTAGGTTTAGGGGTTAATAGGTTAATTTAGTTTATGGCAATGTGAGGGGGGGCTGGCATTTTAGGGGTTAATAACTTTATTTAGTTGCAGTGGGCTCCGGGAGCAGCGGGATAGGGGTTAATAACATAATGTAGGTGACGGAGGTAGATTAGGGGTTAATAACATAATGTAGGTGGAGGCGGTGTAGGGGGCAGAAGATTAGGGGTTAATAACACAATGTATGTGGCGGTGGGCTCCGGGAGCGGCAGAATAGGGGTTAATAACTTTATTAGAGTGGCGGTTGGCTCCGGGAGCAGCGGGATAGGGGTTAATAACTTTATTTAGTTGCGGCGGGGTCAGGGAGCGGCGGGATAGGGGTTAATAACTTTATTACAGTTGCGGCGGGGTCCGGGAGCAGCGGGATAGGGGTTAAACAGTTTAGTATACTGGCGGTGTTTAATGACAGTATAAAAATAAAGCTGTGAAAAAGCCGAATAGCAGCGAGATCGATGACTGTTAGTTAACAACAGTCCGTTGCTCATCGCGCAGTACTTGGTGTGCGGCTTTTTGACAGGTTTTTTGTTAAATATGGATAGTGTATTCAGGTCCGCGGCTGTGATGTTAGGCGATGTCAGGCGAGCGTATTGGTGCCGGCGAATGCAGCACAATTGACGGCTTGATAAGTAGGCCTCTATATGTGCTAAAAATTTGATAACATAGATTCTCATCCTTCATATAGAATCTAATTTATTAAACATTAAAGCTCAAATTGTGTGTCCAGTATCACTAGACCTCGCTAAAATCATCACGCTGCTTGATATTACAAGTCCATGTTAAAACAGATTTACCAATACATTTATAAGAGTTGCGGCGGGGTCTAGGAGCGGCGGTTTAGGGGGTTAATAACTTTATTGAGTTGCGGGGGGGCTCTGGGGGCGCCGGTATAGGGGGTAGAACAGTGTAGTTAGTGTGGGTGCTTAGTGACAGGCTAGCAATAAAGCTGTAAAAAAGCCGAAGAGGAGCGAGATCGGATGAGTGATAACTATCACAGTCCGCTGCTCATTGCCCCGTACTTGGTGCGCGGCTTTTTGACAGCTTTATTGATAACTTAGGCGAAATTTTGCAGGTCCGCGGCGGCGAAGGTAGGCAAGCTTAGGCAGGCGTATTGGACCGGCGAAGGCAGGTAAAGTAGACACGTTGATAACTAGGCCTCACAGTCAGTACCATAGGTTTTACAGAGCTGCTACCCTGCATATATTTTATGAATCAAGGCTTAGGAAGGGCAATGTGAGCGCTCTCTGTGTTACCTATGGAGCAGGATGTACTAAATTTTCCACCCGTTACTTTTAGGTGGCATTTTTAACACCCTTGAGATAAGCTTTCTATTAAGTTTACTACAAAGCTGGTGAAATATTCTCTTTCACTCAAGGACTGAAAACAATTAAAAGCTATTTAAATTAAAATAGCACTATAGTATTTGTTTTTTACAGTATGTGTGTGTATGTATGAGTGTGTCTATGCATGAGTTTGTGTGTGTATGCATTAATGTGTGTGTGAGTGTGTGTATGCATTAGTATGAGTGTGTATGTATGAGTATGTTTGTATGCATTAGTGTGTGTATGTCTGAGTATTTGTGAGTGTGTATGCATTAGTATGTGTATGCGTGAGTGTGTAAATGCATTAGAGTGTGTGTGCATGCATGAGTTTGTTTGTGTATGCATTACTGTGTATATGTATGAGTATGTGTAAGTGTGTATGCATTAGTGTGTGTGTATGCACAAGTGTGTGTGTATGCATTAGTGTGTGTGTATGCATTAGTGTGTATGCATTAGTGTGAGTGTGTGTATGCGTGAGTGTGTGTATGCATTAGTGTGTGTGATGTATGAGTGTGTGTATGCATTAGTGTGTGTGTGTATGTGTGTGTGTGTGTATGTATTAGTATGAGTGTGTATGTATGTATGCATTAATGTGTGTATGCGTGAGTGTGTTTATGCATAAGTGTGAGTGTGCATGCATGAGTTTGTGTGTGTATGCATTTGTGTGTGTATGTATGAGTATGTGTGAGTGTGTATGCATTAGTTCGTGTGTATGCATTAGTGTGTGTATGTGTGTGTTTGTGTATGCATTATTGTGTGTGTATGCATTAGTGTGAGTGTATGTGCATGCATTAGTGTGTGTGTATGCATTAGTGTGAGGATGTGTATGCATAAGTGTGTTTGTGAGTGTGTGTGTGTATGTATGAGCATGTGTGTGTATGTATGAGTGGGTGTGTGCATTAGTGTGTGTGTGTGTATATGTTTGTGTATGTGTGAGTGTGCTTTGCATTAGTGTGTATGTGTGAGTATGTGTGTTCATGTGTAAGTGTATGTATGAGTGTATGTGTGAATGCATAAGTGTGTGTGTATGTGTCAGTGTGTGTATGCATTTGTGTATGAGTGTATGTGTAAGTATTTTGTGAGTATGTGTATGGGTGTGTGTATGCATTAGTTTGAGTGTGTGCATGTGTGTGTAAGTGTGTGTATGCATTAGTGTATGTATGAGTGTATTTATGTATTAGTGAGTGTGTATGTATGAGTGAGTATGTATGTATGTATGAGTGTGTGTGTGTATGTATGAGTGAGTGTGTAGGTATGTATAAGTGCGTGTGTATGTATGAGTATGTGAGTATGTATGTATGTATATTCAGGGGTATGATTTAGTGGTAAAAATTATTAGTGCCCCCCCAGTTTTTACTGTTGTATCTTATGTGCCCCCCTATATATTTTTCCTAGAGTCGCCACTGCCTGGGAGTGTTATGTTTTTTTACCTTGATCGCAGTTAGCGCTCATGAATGATAAAAATATATATCTTCGCGTGTAATCTAGGCCTAATTTAGGGCTAGATTACAAATGGAGCGCTAATTTATCACGCGCCTGTAATCTGCAAATTTACGGGCGCGTAATAAATAACTAGATATTACAAGTGGCTGGTTATTGCTTCCACAAGCTCGCGGTAGCAATCATAAAATTAACCATATTGTATCATTTTAAAAATGTACCCCACTTGGCCCAAAATTATGTATAGCGTACCTTTATTAAAATAATACAATGTAGCATTTTTAATTTTATTAAAAAAAAAACTGCACAAAGCAGTTTTTTGGCTTAATGTTGGCGGGTGTGGGGTGTTAGAAAATAACGACATTGAAAAGTGCCTTTACATTGTGTGTTCCCTGTAAATATATATGTATATGCTTATATACATATATATATTTATGTGTTAATATGTGTATGTACATTTATAAACACACACACACACATATATATATATATATATATATATATATAAAATTATATATATGTGTATATAAGCATATACATATTTATTTCAATGTGCTGTCCATCGATGCACGCCTTACTCCCTTTACTGCGCTACCTTCTCATGCCGTGTCTGACGGCATGAGAGCAAGGCTCTAATTGGAGCCTATGGAAGCACTCTCCCGTGAGTGCCACGGTTCCCTGCAATTGCAGCTAACTTATAATACCAGCGAACATTTGCGAAAGCGATATGTTGCGCTCCACTTGTAATCTAGTCCTTAGTTAATTGATTAAGCCTACAAAAACCATAAAATAGTATGTTAACATTATATTTAAATACATCTTATGCTGATTATTTATTATAATTATTTAAAGCGTCATAATAATTGGAAAAATGACATAATCTAATTGGTTTGAGCATGCCATTTTAAGACTATCAAACTCTGCACTACTTTGTGTTTAACATAAGCAATGGGGTTAAACACTAGACATGGGCATTTGTTTTCGTATAATTGTACATTCGTCACTAAAATGGGATTTTTGGAAACTAAAATCCGAATGAATGCACCAACTAAAATCAAAGTGAATGAAAAATACTGACTAAACTTGTCAGTATGCATTTAAGGGTGAAATACTCTACTTGTCAACTTAGAAATAATGCAGTTATTGAGAGGTGATACAATTTTGAATCATTTGACATTAGATTAATATTGCACAGAGGTGTACAATCTACTTGATTGTTTTATTGTTTAAAAAGATAGATAACATCTTTACTATCCATTCCCCAGCTTTGGATAACCAACATTGCTATATAAATATACTTTATAACCTCTAAGTTTGCCTGTTTCACAGCCCCTGCAGGCCGCCCTTACCTCAGTGCTTTTTAAATGTTGCACAACAGCTAGACAGTTCTAGTTCATGTGTGCCATATAGATTACATTGTGCTTACTCCCATGGATAATGACAATGGTTAAACATGAACCAGCACTGATTGGCTAATCTGAAAGTTTGTAAAAAGCACTGTCAGTTGTATATTAATAGTAATTAACAGTGTTGGTTTTGCAAAATTTGGGAATGGGTATCAAAGGGATTAGCTATCTTTTTAAACAATAACAATTTTCTGGTAGACTGTCTTTTTATTACAATGATTTGTGTGTTTCTTAATTTTCTTCAAAAGGAATAAAAACTGAAAATACCCTGAGACACTGTAAAATTCTTGAGTGTTTCACAGTTTCCTGTGTGCGGCACAGTGATGTATGGTAATTTGTGACATACTTGGTGCTTGATTAGTGTAGTAGTGGGGGGATTGTAACTGCGTGAGCTGTCAAGCTCATCAGTGACACATCATTTTTTGTCCACAAAAACAGCCAACTCAACAATGTGCCAGAAATCAGTATATAGTATCAGAAAGATTGCACATCTCTCGGTGCTTATTTATCTTATAAACACATGGGTACTGTGTGCTTATGAGCCATTTTTAATTCACTTTAAAAAGAACACAGTGCTCTAGAAGTGACAAAACCAATAGATGGAATCAAACAAGCTTACTTATTCACATAACATTTTAGGAGGAAACAAATGTAAAAGCTTCAATGTTGTTTCATTTTGAAGACAAAAAGAACGGATCTAATAAATATTAATGCATTGCAAATAAGTATTTCACGAGGCACAGATGACGTGCTGAATAGAAAAATTGACTCATCTATTTCCAGCAAGTAATATGCTAGATCCAAAGTAAGCCTGGCATCTGTAACAGATGAGGAGAAAAATACAGTTGAGGAATACTGTAAATCATGAATAACTGAATGTCTAAGATTGTGCTGTAAGCGCTTGCATACACAGGAAAACTAATTCTGACGTCTACTAATGTTATTATCCCACAGAAATTAAAATCAAGTCTGAACCTATAATGTTTCACTGAGAGGGAATTGGGGTTATATATTCCTGCATCGAGAAGCATTCTATTTCAGTCATAGCATTTAATTATGATTGGTATGTTAGTGCCCACCAGAGCATAACAAATTGTCATTATGTTATTCTGCTGAGTCTAATTTAATTGGCAAGTTGTCACAAAAGCAATTATCCATCATTTATTTTGTTGCCATAACCGCATCTTGGAGAGCACCTGCTGTTTAAACGTAAAAACGGCTCCAGAGTGGCCAGAATCCATGCCACTTTACTGACAATGCAGAAATATTTTACCTGTTCTGTTTTTAAGCCCACTCGCTGGAAGGTCAAGGAACACATTACAATGCATTATGGGCCCATCCTGCAGTGACTGGCAATAAACAGGTTCATGGTTTCTGCTGTGTGTTTGTAAATAGCAGCATTAAAGATTTTAAAGCATCCTGACAAGAGGCAAATGACTTAAAACTTTAATTTGAGTAAAGACATTTTGTTGCCACTGTTTATTGGAAATGTATGCACTTATTTGCCTTATAAAATATGTTAATTTACCTCTGAAAGAGACAAATGGGAATAGTTTAAATGCTCCAACAGAAATCAACAGGAGTTTCTAAGCAGTAATGCCAAAATCTTAAAGTCATTTATTTAACCCTTTAGAAAATCATATTTATAGTACCATAGATTATTAGAAGCTAGCTTATTAGTTACAACATTTTTTTTTTAATCTGAGAGCTCTCTATCTAACACTTAGTTAAAGGGACACTAAACCCAGATTTTTTTTTCATGATTCGGATAGAGCATGCAATTTTAAGCAACTGTCTAATTCACTCCTATTATCAAATTTTCTCTTGCTATCTGTATTTGAAAATGCAGGAATCTAAGCTAAGGAGACGGACAATTTTTGGTTCCACACTTTAGATAGCGCTTGCTGATTGGTGGCTACATTTAGCTACCCAGGTGCTGAACCAAAATGGGCTAGCTCCTAAGCTTTGCATTCCTACTTTTCAAATAAAGATAGCAAGAGAAGGAAGAAAAATGTATAATAGGAGGAAATTAGAAAGTTGCTTAAAATTGCATTCTCTATCTGAATCATGAAAGAAAAAAAATTGGGTTTAGTGTCCCTTTAATCACATTAAAGAAAACCCTGAAAACTTAAAAAAAAAGAAAAGGTTTTATCAAAGGATTTTCCTAAGTGCATTCTGTGAGTTCGTGCAAGCATTTTCACAGACTTTTGTGAAAGAAAAAAACATATGTGGTGAATAATTAATTAAAAAGTGACGATGACTGATTTTTATGTTAGAATTAAAGTTCTTTTCACTTGACCGTTAGTATTTATTCATGACAAATAAAAACAAATATTTCATACCCTTTACACTGTTCATTTTATAATTAACATGTTTAAACCAGCAAAAAATTAATATCAGTAATAAATGCAAATATGTTTTTTAAACAGGTCTAAAGTACTGATGTTAAAGGGACAGTTTATTTGAAAATGTTTATTGTTTAAAAAGATAACCCCTTTTTTTACTCATTCCCTAGTTTTGCATAACCAACTATGTTATATTAATACATTTTACCTCTGTGATTACCTTGTTTCTAAGCCTCTGCAGACTGCCCCCTTATCTCAGTGATTTTTGCAAACTTGCATTTCAACCAATTAGTGCTGACTCCACAGGAGTGAGCATACTGTTACCTATATGGCACACATTAACTAGCACTTTGTATCTGTGCAAAGCTAATAACATGCACTGAGATAAGAGGCGGCCTTCAAGGGCATATGAGCCTACCTAGGTTTAGCCTTCAACACAGAATACCAAGAGAACAAAGCACATTTGATGATAAAAGTGAAGTTGTTTAAAATGGCATGCCCTATCTGAATCATGAAAGTTTAATTTTGACTTCATTGTCCCTTTAAACATTCAGAAATACTTTGAAAAGCTGCCTGAAAAGTGTTTTCCTTTTATATTGATTGGAATACCAATGCCAATTTCTTCCCATGCAAGGTATAGGGTAAGCTTTGTGGGATGTATTCTTACTCATGTACTGTATTTGTAACAAATCAATTATTGTAGAGATTCTAAACATGTTTGGGTTTTAATAAAAATATAAAGCACTATTGTCAGCAACACAACACAATATTCCTTCAGATTTAAAAAATGATATTATACACCTCTTGCTTTTGTGTAAAGTTATTTTTTGTCCCACAGTCCCTAGAGAGACCAAAAAGCAAAATCTGTAACATAAAAAGATCATCAAAAATATGTATTTATTTTTATATTTATTCTTCTATTGCTTTCAATTAGTTTTGTATTAACAATTTAATAGCATAATGTTTTTTTCTCAGTAATGGTGTGAAGGTTTTAACTTGGATGGGCAACATTTTGTGATATGCTTTGTTAGTACATTGTTTATGACAGCATTTTAACATAGCACATTATTTCATTTGTATGCATGGTGCACCTGTATGCTATAGTGATTTACCAATGTGCAAGTCACAGATGCACAGCAGAACAAAATACATTCACTTGTTTAGGCCTATTTAGCAATAATTCTATCTAAGGAGAGAAAACCATCATCATTTAAAGGGACATACAGCAGTGGTACCAGACCTTCAAATTCTTTTGTGCTAACTAATGTTCTTCCAAAGCTACATATCAAGGCAGTTCCAGAAATTAAACTCAGGTTGCATTTTCCCTGCAGGGGCTAGAAAGCCAGGCACTAAGTCAATGAGACCCATAGACAGAGTCAGAGAAGGTGAAGTCATTGGTCTTCTTTGGGGGACATGGCTAGGCAGTCGATGGGTGTGGCTAGGCCACAGGGAGGGGCAATTTCCATCCTCCTGCTCAGGTCAACCAGCTCAACAGGGTTCAAATTGAAAGACTGGATGCACTGGCTTCAATGTGAACCCCCCACAAAGCTGCCACTTTGTGTGTGTGGTATTAGCAGATTCATCATTTTTATAATAACTTTTTATTTTTTGGTTTAAATTCCCCTTGTCCACCCATTTAATATTTAGCTTAACATATCACATCCATATCCAGAAGAAAAAATGCACTTCAGTAAAAAAAGAAATGTTGTGGCTAATTGTAGCTTTAGGAAACTATGATCTGGGACAAGAATGAGAAAATCTGGAACTGGGCAGTGTTTTGCAATTATGGTATCTGTGATACTGGAAGGAGATGCTGAAAGATGCTGCCATCATTTGAATGTTTTTTACATCTCATTAAGAACAGATGTGGAAATTTGGGAATCTTCACACTCTCTAGTTTACAGTGCAGTGTTTTCTTTTTTTAGAAGCAGATTTTCTTCTGTTAATGGTGTGAAATATCCTATAACATGAACTTTGTTTAACCCTAAGGTGCTGGATGAGATTTCTAGTTTGAACATACTAGAAATAATTTTATATTGATCCATGGCTGTAAGTTCTTCAGAACAAGGACCCTCTTTCTCCTATTTCAATTTGTTTTGACAAGTTTAATGGTGTCGCTTTATAAATAGCTGATAATAATAATAATAAAGATAATGATAGGGAGATATTCTGGGATCAATTTAACATACAGAGTACATCTTTCCAGAAAGGGGAATCCATATATTACAATTGCATTTAAGCAATGTAATGTAAAGGCTTTTTTCAAATATTTTCTTTTTTTTCCCAATAAAAAAAATGGAATTCTGCTAGTTTATCATAGCAGCTTGAGCTTTCTGAAAATTCTAATCAAAATCACCATCAGTCTAATCAAGCCATCCAGAAGATCATGACACCTGAGAGCAGGGGTGGGAAATCTTTTTGAGAGTAAGTGTTCAAAATAATAATACTTTTCTAAAATATAATCTCTTTAGTAGCCAAGGTACTTTTAGATAAATAAATGAGATATTAAAGAAAGCAATGTATATTGTCAATAATGACACCTATATTTTTGATAGATAGCATGATGTCATTAAAAAAAATATTTATTAAGCACTACTGTTGCAGCCAAGGAAACAATGCAGAATGGTAGTAACCGAGAGCTGTAGCGCTAGCAAATGTATAATGAGCACCAACATAGGCGCTTGTGCCAAAGGTTTGCTAATCCAACCCTGCTGCACTGAATACAGATTTTAATGCAAAGACTGTAACCTCTTGAACAGTAGCGGACCTGCTCAACAGAGGGCCCTGGTGCAAAATGTTGTTTTTGGCCCCCCAAAGGTAACTCAGTAGTAAGCAATAGCAATAATATATATGCTGCTCTGTAGTCTGTATAATGGTTTTAAGGATATATAGATTGCTAGATAGACTGAACTGCACTAATAAAGGCTTCCCTGCATTAGGATTGTGAACACACACCATGCCCAGCACTTGGTCCCTGGTGCCACTGCACCTGCTGCACAAATCTTAGTTCCTCTCCTGCTCTTGAAACACTAAATAGATTAGTGATACAAGTTTTACATTTCATATTATATCCCTGTTTTAATTTGTATTGTTTTGTATTGTATCATACAACTAGAGAGTTTTATAAATCACAGTCAGTGTGTAAATAAATGAGTAATTTTCCTTGAATTTCAAATGTGTGCCAGGGGTGGCATAATGCATGAAATGATGAGAACCACTGACCTAGATAAATCCTCTTCTGAGGCATAAGCATTTATCTTAATTGCTTTTCTATATATACTGTATATAAAACTATTTATAAAGGTACGGCTTACAGCCTTGTTAACAACTAAAACATTTGTTATGTTTCTTTGCTTCTCTTATTGTTTATTTTTTGCTTTACACTAGTTTAATTTCTTTAGCAAATGTTTTAAAGGTACATTATATCATGATTGTAACATAAAATGTACTACTATGGGTAGCAAAAATATACTTTCATATTTTATTTTGTCCCGTTTTCACGTAATTTAAGTCTGAGAATTGTGGTCTTTCAAATTCCCACAAAAATTGGACTCTAGGCTTCAAAAGTCTAACACTGCTACATTTCACACAGACATTATTTGCTTGCTATAGTAACTAATCTATATATTTCCCTAATTGGCCTCAACAGAGGCGATAAGATAAGATAAACCCAGGTTACAATATGGCACTGCTCATGACTTTATGAAGACTAAACATTGCATTTATTTCTAATGTTTAAACAATTAATATAGTAAAACAAAAGCATCCTGCATACTGTCAGGGTAATCTTTGTTCTGTAAGCATCATTATGCCTAGCATTTATTTTGTGTTTTATGTGCCTTTATGTGAGAAATCAGTTCAATATTTGGTAGAGATCACAAAAGCCTGTTGTATATTTCTGGTAATACAGTTTTGAATTTGTGTATAGAATAAAACTATTCTTTAAAGGGATATTCCAGCCAAAATTGGAATCCACGTGGATGCATTTCAGTTTTGAATAGAAGCATTTTTGTAATGTACATGCACTAGCAAAAATGCTTCTTATAAAAACTATAGCTGTTTCAAAAATATATTTAAGGGGGCGATTTATCAAGCTCTTCGGCAGGCTTTCGCCTGCCTACGACTGCAGGTTCTCACAAGAGAACCTGCACGCCATATTTAACAAGCAGTGTTCATCAGACTGCTGCTTCCCTACCCTTTCGCCACCTCTTAGGTGGCAAATTTCAATCTCCCTGGTCTAGTCCGACCAGGGAGATTGATAGCTCCTGCCCACGCGTGATTGGTTGTGCATGGGCAGGGGGCGGGATTGCATGCAAGCGCAAAATAACGCTTGTGTGCAATGTTTAATTCCGCCAGGGGAAATCAGCCCGCCAGAGGCAAGCTGCGACAGACAGGAGCACATATGTGCTGCCCTGTCCGCCTCAGCTTGATAATTTGCCCCCTAAGTATGCAACCGTGCACCAGCATTTTAAACACAGCACTTGCTCAGAGAGGCTAAGTTGCTTGTTTTATCTGGTAATAGCTCAATTTGTTAAAGGGACAGTCAACACCAGAATTTTTATTGTTTAAAAAGAAAGATAATCCCTTTATTACCCATTCCCCAGTTTTGCATAACCAACACTGTTATCGAAATACACTTTTTACCTCTGTAATTACCTTGTATCTATGCCTCTGCAAACTGCCCCCTTATTTCAGTTCTTTTGACAGACTTGCATTTTAGCCGATCAGTGCTCACTCCAGGGTAACTTCATGTGCATGAGCTCAATGTTATCTATTTGAAACACATGAACTAATGCCCTCTAGTGGTCAAAATGCTTTCAGATTAGAGGCAGTCTTCAAGGTCTAAGAAATTAGCATATGAACCTCCTAGGTTTAGCTTTCAACTAAGAATAACAAGAGAACAAAGCAAAATTGGTGATAAAAGTAAATTGGAAAGTTGTTTAAAATTGCATACCCTATTTGAATCATGAAAGTATTTTTTGGACTTAACTGTCCCTTTAATTGCTGACATAAGAAAACCCCCACTGGTGCTCTGAGCAGCTGCAGTATTTAAAATGCTGGTGCACTGATAATATCTAGCTATGTTTCACATGCACGTGCAGAGAAAAATGCTAACACTAAAACAATGATAGCTTTTACTAGAAGCATTTTTGCTAATACATCTATATTTCAAATATGGTTTTTTTAAAATATGTAATTCATCTATGTGTATTTACATTTTGACCAGAATGTCCCTTTAACACATGTATCAGTAAAAACAACCAGACCACATGAATGCAAGTGTTAACACAAGTGATAAGTGGACTAAATGACAGCAGGGTGGCTCTCCGGTGGAAGCTGTTCCGTGCAGGTGTTTGTGGGAAGGCAGCTATCTATTCTGTATTACATGTGCATCAGTGGGAGTTGATCCAGTTCTGGAAGAAACTCTGAAAATGACTAAAGATTTGCGAGCACAGTCAGGATAAAGCTGCAGCTGGAAGGATGGATTGGTCATGGAGGGAACATAGATGAAAGAACAGAGGGGAAGAATAAAACCCCCAATAAAAGGGGAATTAGGAAGGATAGTGCTAAAATCAGGAGAAGCTTTTGTTTAACCATAAACAACATCACAGCACAAAATTGTCTGCAGATCGGAAACACATCTGTCTGCAAACATCTTGATCTCTACTCTGTAGTTATACAAAAAAAGGATTTACTTGCGCCACCTCAATGTATTCCTGCCGGCTGTATGCAACAGTCTCACGTATCAAACGGCACACTCACTGCAGCATCACTGATTTACTTTTCAAAGGAGAGGAGAATCTGAGAAAGGGATCTCTAAATAAAAAAAAACGGTGTCTTTTTTGTTGTTGACTCATTTAAAAAAAAAAAGAAAAGAAAAAAAAAAAAAAAAAGCTCTGGCTTCTTGGAAATCTGCCAGTCCCTTAATGCATGCAGATCTATACATGCTGCTCTGTGAGCCTCAGACAAACAAGAGACTAAAGATTAACAAGACTTCATGCAACAGCTTGCCAGTACTTTTTTTTGTGCAATTAGAAGAAAACAATAGGGTACCCAGTTTGTTCAAGTGTTTGAAATGAGGTTTGCTTGCTTTGCCTCCAGAAAGAAAAATATATTCAAGGGAAACATGTTTTCCTTTGTTGTAACTGTTCTGTGCATCTATATGGATCAGACTGTAATAGTTGAAAATATTGATATTTCCCTTTCAATAGAAAGCCTCGCTAATAAGTAGCTTTAATTTATAAATGGTAAAAGGAAGTTAAATAAAGATGTTTTAACCTATCTGGGATTGGTGGTCAATCAGTCTGTTTATGATAGGAAGCTATTAAGTTATCTGTATCTAAGATGTTTCTAATGTTTTGTGATTTGTTTTTCTCCTTAAAGGGGAATTCAACTCAACATTTAATCTGACCGTACAATGATACATTAAGGAATAGGAAATAGGATCCTGGCCTGAAATAAAATGGAAATATATATTCTTCAGTTATTTTGCTTGCTTTTGATGTAAAATATCTCTGAATATTATTATTATCGGTTATTTGTAGAGCGCCAACAAATTCCGCAACGCTGTAAAACTAGGCGGTATACAAGGTAACAGTTATAGGGATCAAACGGGAAGAGGGCCCTGCCGAGAGTTGCACTGTTGTAGTCAGCTCTTATGAAGGTGATCTGCAAACAGATCATGGGCTCATAGGCTTACATGCTAAGGGGGTTCAAGGGGATGGCAAAGGAGGAGAGAAACTGGGGTTAGGAAAGGTTAATGAATACTATTTGGTTTTATTCCCTCCTGTTAGGGAGTACAGGCAAATACTCAACTCTGGAACTCCAAAATCCAAACATACTCTGAAAACCAAACTTTTTAATTTTAAAAATAAAATTAGCAAATATTACTTTTTCCCCATCTATAAGTCACAATCTTCTCTGCCTTTGTCTTTCTTGTTTTATTTTTTGTGTTATAAAATGCAAATAACAGTCTATATTTATTTATAACAACCAATATTACCTTCCTGATTACAGTCTTGTACTATCATATTGAGCATACTATGTATACAAAAGTATTAAAATGATATAAAACTACTTTTACTGCCTAAATGACATGATATGGTTAATTACATTTAGTTCCATCTCCTCTCCAAACTGTCTTATTTTACAGATGTAAATATTCCAAAATCTAAACTATTCCGACATCCAAACCTTTTCTGGTCCAGCTTGGACAAAGGGGTTTCTACCTTTATGATGAAGTTTACATGAGCCTGCAACATTCTACATAGTGATTAGCAAGCTCATAACACAAGCTCATTTACAAATACCCCTAATTGGCCATAACAAAGGAGACCCGGAACATGGATTACACCAGGCTTTTCAACTTGTGTATCCCTGACCCTGAGCTGTTTTTGAATTGCAAAATATTGTAAACTATTCTAGTAAAAATTAATATGCTAAATTATTTTAAAGCAATTTTTTATTTCTTTTATTTTTTTGAAATACAGAGATTAATTGTTGATATACGCTCGTTGCTAGTAGTTTAATGTCCCTTTAAAAATCACTGAGGGTTAAAAGATATCACTCTGGAAACATAACATTATACCAGTCAGTAAATCAACAGTCCCCTCTAATCTTCAAACTGAGATTATTTGGTATATGACAGAATTCTACTCTTGCTGTAGTAGACATTCTTCACTAAAAAGGACTTAAAGGGACAGTAAAGTCATAATTAGACATTCATAATTTAGACAGAGCATACAATTTTAAACAACTTTCCAATTTACTTCTATTATTTATTTTGCTTCCTTCTCTTGTTATTCTTTGCTGAAAGGTTTTTCTGGGAAAGCTCAAGAGCAGCAAAGAACCTAGGTTCTAGTTGTTGATTGGTGGCTGCATAAATATACCGATTGTCAGTGGCTCACCCATGTGTTCAGTTAGAAACCAGTAGTGCATTGCTGCTCCTTCAACAAATGATACCAAGAGAATGAAACAAATTTGATAATAGAAGTAAACTGGAAAGTTGTTTAAAATTGTAAATCATGAAAGAAAATGTTTGGGTTTCATGTCCCTTTAAGCAGATGGGTGAAATAGCCATGCATAAAATAACCAATGTTGTCATTCTAAAATTATGTTTTCAATTTATAAAAGGACATAGATAAACCTGAACACTACCAGATACATTATTGTTCTTCCTGATGAACTAACAAAAGAAAGTGTCTTCATGTGGAGATCTGGTGACTAAGTACTTACATTAAATATTATACACAACAGGTTACAACAGAAATGCAATATAACTAAATATTCTGAGTTCCCTCTAGTCTGCCAAGCACCTTTCTTTTATGGCTCCAGTGTTATAAGGTGCAGATGTATCTCATTTACAAAAGCCAAAGAGAGAGGTAAAGGAGAAAGAAAAAAAAAAATAGTTTAATTGTCCCCAACATTCTTTTTCAAATCAGTGCAGGGGGCTGCTAGCAGTGTATGAGTAAATTAAGAATATACAAAAGAAAGGGAGCTTGCATATAAAAAGTGACCCAGAAGTGCTTTGTTAATCTTAGAGGACCACTAAACACAACAGAATTGTATATAATCAATACATGCATAATAAAAATACAGTAAAGTATGTTTTTTTTTACAAATGTCAGTTATATTTTCTTTCCTAATGCATCATGTGACAGCCATCAACCAATCACAAAAAGCATATAGTATAGCCTGTGAATCTTGCACATGCTCAGTAGGATCTGGTGTCTCCGAAAGTGTGCATATAAAAAGATTTTTGCATATTTAGATAATGGAAGTAAATTGGAAAGTTATTTAAAATTGAATGCATCTGAATCATGAAAATTTGATTTTGATTTGACTGTCCCTTTAAGCTTATTTAAGTAATATAATGAATTGAACATTATATGATTTTGCAATATTACTTCCTAATTAATAAATAATACATCATTTTAAATGCAGCACATGCATCCCAACCCTAATCCCAACTGTTACTTGCTTTAAATAGAAGGTGCTTTATCTATGAAATCAATGTATTCTCTTTGCATCTAGTATGAGAAACTAGATTTGTCTCCCTACCTATTGGTGTAATGGATTCAAGTATTATGGACTAAACTGCATAACCTGCACAAACACTTCACACATTTATTTTCTTGTAATCTTTATAAAGTAAATTTAAAAGCCTATTAAAGGGACAGTAAAGTCAGAATTAGACATTCATGATTTAGACAAAGCATACCATTTTAAACAACTTTCCAATTGACTTCTATTTTTTTATTTGCTTCCTTCTCTTGTTATCCTTTGCTGGAAGGTTTATCTAGGTAAAAATAACCTAGGTTCTAGCTGCTGATTGGTGGCTGCATATATATACAGATTGTCATTGGCTCACCCATGTGTTCCGTTAGAAACCAGCAGTTCCTTCGACAAATGATACCAAGAGAATGAAACAAATTTGATTATAGAAGTAAAATGGAAAGTTGCTTAAAATTGTATGTTCTACCTAAATCATGAAAGAACAATTTGTGTTTCATGTCCCTTTAAGCACCTCTTGCTTTGTATAAAAATGATGCTTTCTTGCACACTCCCTAGAAAGAAAAAAAAGCAAAGCATGCAATCTAGGCTTTCAAACTGCTGCCATAAACAGGTTAAAGAATTTGCTTACAGGTTACAGAATTTGCATTTTTTCGGACAAAGCACTATTTTTACTCAAAAGAAAGAGGTGTTAAATGTCCATTTAATTAACATTCTGATGGCTGTTCTAGCTGCATACTTTGAGTACCTGACACAACTGGTCAGTAGATGGCGCTATCCTCTAAGAAACCATATTTTTTTGCTTCATGCAGGGCTTGCTGCTACTATTTTACCTTAAAGCTGCAGTAACACACATTTCTGAAAAGCAAACTTGCATAACACAATAATTATTATTACTTTTATTTGAAATGCACCAATATATTTCACAGAGAGATAGCTATACGGGGTACAATAAGTAAAGAAAAGAGATGGAAGGTAGACTGGTCCACAGAAAGTTTAAAATTTAAAGGGACATAAAACACAATTATTTTATAATTCAGACAGAAAATACAATTTTAAAAAAATATATTTACTTCTATCATTTTTATTTTTTTTATCTCATAGTATTCTATGTTGAAGAGGATACCGGTAGGTAACGCACACTTGTCTGGAGCCCTGTATGGCAACAAACACTGCTGCCATCTTGTGTTCCTGCAAATGTATAGGATTGTTAGATACCATTCTTGCAAACTGTTGTCATATTTGTTTCAGACACGTTTACACTCCTAAACCTACCTATCTGCTTTTCAACAAAGGATAATGAAGGCTTTTTTTTTTTTAATGTTACACTCTATCCAAATCATGAAAGAAAAAATGTAGGTTTCATGTCCCTTTAAGTAGAGAACAAAGAAAGAAATTAGCAAAAATTAGATGAATTTTAACATAATATTACCTTCTACATTACTTTTCTGAACATATATTTTAATATAGTATATTATATATAGTTTTTATGCAGTAACTGTGCAGCAATTTTCACTAACAATATTAAAAGACAGAAATATAGACCCAGGTGTTGCCATCAGAGTCATCTCCATAGTATCTGCAAGCTGTCCTATCCTATGGCGACGCTAATCAATACTATGTAAAATCGTTGCCTTCATTATTTTTAAGAATATACTTCTTATACACATATCAATCAACCATAACCGTTTTAATGGACCTGCAATTGTAATCTGGGAATAATGCAGGGCTGCAGCACATCTAAATTTTCAAAGGGCATATTTACATATCAGGCTTTGAGGATATCCCTGTATAACTACATATAGATTTCCATTGAGCAGGAAGCTAAAAAAATCCTGGCTCATTTCGAATTGTAAATGACTGGAACTGAGTATTTGGACACTGACCCTAGTCTCACTATGGGTTTGCTGTTTTGTTAGCCGATAATGTTTTATGCCCCTAGGAGAAAAAAACAGTAACATAAGCATTTCTGCTAACAAAGCAAACATAGATTAAAATCTAATAACATACCTGCTTATGTGGTGCTGTGACAGTTTGACAAGTTATGTATAGGGCTTTTTACAAAGATAGTTTGTGCAGTTATAGAAGATACATTTTTGCAGACAAGCTGGTCACATTATTAGCACTTATTTAATGTATTTTAAATGCACTTTTTTTGTGCAGAATGAAAATCTGCGCCTGTATTTGAAAATGTGAAAAAACTGACATTTTAATGCAAAAATGACAAGCCATAATTCATGACAACATGCCAGTTTTCGGATCATTGACCCCAAATAACTATGTGTTTAATCATCCATAAATCTCAGAACAGGGATAATGAACCAATCAGAAGTGGCAGTCTTACGTTGCTTCGATTCACCATCCAGATCTTGCTTTGGAGCTGCAAAACTTGCAGCTCGCAAGTGGGGCTTCACCTATGTATTTAGCCCTTTTTCAGGGGTTAGACACGTAGACATCGTTTTTGTATTAGAATAATGTCCTTTTAAGTAGTCTACTGATTGTGCTCCAGGCCAGGATCCTAGTTACTGTTATCCAAAATGCTTTACATTGATATAAATAGACAAATACTGTAGTAAAGCACACAAGACAAATATACCCTTAACTATTGGGTCATTCCAGATATGTACAAATGTTAAAAGTCCCTTAAAAACATTACTCATGAGGAAGGCAATTTGTTTTTGCAGAAGCACGTTGAGCTGTGAAGGGAGCGTTGTATCATTTTTAAGAGCATTTGGAAATCATTTTTAACACCTTATTTTCAGTGAGTATTATTCCCACGATGCAGAGGAATAATACAGTGCTACCATATTTTTCCCCAATTTCCTGGTAAAATAATAATGAAAAAAAGAAAGCAATAATGAAAAAGTAAATCCTACCATGTTTATTTTCTAATTGGAATCACTTGAGTGTGTAGAGATAGCATGCCAATACCTGAACATACAAAGTTGAATACTCTCATTCTTGAATATTTGCGTACTCCTTGTGTTTCAGCTATAAATTAGGACATCTGTTTAGCAGCACTGAGGTAATCTAGCAGCCTAAACTTAAAGGGACAGTAAACACCAGAATGTGTGTTGTTTTAAAAGATAGATAATCCCCTTATTACCTATTCCCCAGTTTAGCATATTTAACACAGTTACAATAATATACTTTTTACCTCTGTGATTAACTTGTATCTAAGCATCTTCTGACAGCCCCCTGATCACATGACATTTTATTTATTATCTATTGACTTTCATTTTAGCCAATTAGTGCAGTGTCTGCCACAAGCTACGTGTGTGACCACAATGTTATCTATATAGGGTTACATGAACTAGCTCTCCCCTGTTGTGAAAAGCAAATAAAAAAGCATGTGACAAGAAGCGGTATTCAAGGGCTTAGAAATTATCATATGAGCCTTCCTATGTTTAGCTTTCAACTAAGAATACCAAGAGTACAAAGCAAAATTGGTTATCATAAGTAAATTGGAAAGTTGTTTAAAATGACAAACCCTATTTGAAACATGGAAGTTTTTTTTGGACTTGACTGTCCCTTTAAAGGGAAATGTTTCTTTCATGATTTACATAGAGCTTACAATTTTAAAAATGTTCTCTAAATATACTTTGTTTTCTCTGTATCTTTTGCTGAATAGCAGGTAGGTAGACTCAGGATCATGTACGTGTTTTCCACAATATATGGCAGCTGTGTTGCCAGAATTCATTTAACAACATTATAAATTTGCAAGAACACTAGGTGGAAGCAGTGTTTGCTGCTGTGTAGTAATCAAGACATGCACATGCGACCTACCTAGGTATTCTCTTCAGTAAAGAATACCAAAACAAAGCAAATTTGATAATAGAAGTATATTGAAACCTTTTATGGTATGCTCTGTCTAAAACACAGCTTGGTTTTAGGATCATGGTATTAATATTTTAACATAACTGCAAAAGTGATTATGTGTAGATTGTGGCTTTCTAAAATATAAATATTTTCTAAATTTTGGGCTAGATTACAAGTGGAGTGGTATTTTGCGCTTCCGGTAGAACGCTAACTCTGCTAGAATTAAGATTTTTGCCTTAGTCGGGTTGAGCTGGTATTACAAGTTGAAAGTAAACTGTTTTTGCTCTAGCGGTAACCTGATGAGTGCAAAAATCTGAAGTTAGAATATCGCGTGCGGGTTCACGTATTTCCCCATGGAAGCCAATAGAGAAAAAAAGTGGGGAAAAAACCTCACTCTCGCGCAAACACTATTGCATATTATCATTTGAGCTAAACCAACATGAATTTATGAATATTTCACATTCCAATGTTCTTTACATAACAGAATATGTTCTATTTATTCATAAATAAATATTTCTACATATATCTGATGTTTTTTTGCACAAATATAATACATTTATGTATAGATTATATATAGGTATATATATTTACATATATATATATATATATATATATATATATATACATACAGGAATATCTATTTAGAAATACTTATAATATTATGCTATATATAGAACATTGGAATGTGAAATATTTACAGTAAATACTTAGTTAAAACCTTTATTAAATATGAACATTGCATAATATGTTTTTACATGTTTTCATCATATGTATGTGTTTATATGTGTATATATGTCTGTAAATACATATATACACATATAAATACATAAATACATATGTACACACACACACACACACACACACACATATATATATATATATATATATATATATATATATATATATATATACATACACAAATTTATATATGTATATACATGTATCTCTATGTTAACGCCCTTTGCCAGCTATTTTTTCTAACACCTGAGACCTCATATCTTTGAGCCTTTATAACTTTTGTGTGCAATATTTAAAAAAATATTTTTATTAGATGCTGTTATGAGTGTAAGTGTAATTTCTAATGTATTTCTGATGTATTTTGTGATAATGTTTAGTTTCGCAAAAAAGTTAACCAGAGCTCCTAAGTCGTAGTAATGATTCTAGCGTAAATCGTGATTGTGCTCACAGGATCACGTTTACTTTCAACTTGTAATACAAGTGGTAAGCCAGATAAGTGCAAACCCTCGCAATATACCCCTTATCACAAGGGCACAAACAATTGTGCTCCACTTGTAATCTAGCCCTTAATTGGTAACCCCCATTTAGTTGGTGAATCCTTTTTAGCAAAAAGACACGGAAAAGAAACCCTGCAAAAAAAGTGACTATTGTAGCTTTGTTCATTTCATTCGCTTTATAAAATATTGACTTTCTTGTGATTATTATCACTATTGCTGAATGGACCAGGAAAAGAAATATAGTATTGTAAATAAAAAAACAACTTTTTGTTGTTGTTGAGCTAACAGCATAAAAACTATTATAGATCAATGAACTTTGACTAAGTAGAATCAAACAAATCTTAGTGACACAAATACTTTATGATCCCAGAACTGTTGCTGAGGATGGTTAATGTGAAACGTATCTTGGATACATTTCTAAGGGAAGAGCACATCATTTGAGGAAGCATTGTGGCAGCACTGTAGGAAAGCTTGTGGACAAAGGAGCGATGCCGTCACAAATGTCACGCTTGACGCGGGAGATCATTTGCAGCTGCTCTGTGCATGTGACTGCTCAGCGACAGCCAGAATACCACATGCTACAGCTTAAAAGTAAGCCTGACAGAAAATGCCCGCACCCTGGTAACAGGCAAGCACAATTTTATGACTCTCAAAACTCATCCAAGGTCCTTTCCACACAGTACATTCTAAGTGCAATGTTTGGCTGCAGACTGCTCTCTGACCTAAGGATTAACTGTTTGGTTGTGTCAAAGAAATGTTTGAAGATGAATATAATAAAAATAATTGAATAAAAAACACATTGCAAACGGTTTAACCAATACACAGTTAAAATGTTATAGAAAAGAAAGCATTATATAAACATGAGGAGTAGTGTATAGGAATAATGGAATAATTTTAGCATGATTAACACAGATAGTTTAAGCAACATATTTGTTAAAATATATTTCATAATTTTCTAATTTGTCATATTGCATGTGTTTTAGCCTAACATTGGCTGATAGAGCTGCTTACCGTTGAAAATATGTTATTATTTTATATGTTATAATGTTGCATTTAAACATCAGTTCTATTAGTTGTTCTGTGAGATACCCCTAGAAAACATATGCTGTATTTTTTGAAGTTTCTATCTATCTATCTATCTATCTATCTATCTATCTATCTATCTATATATATATATATATATATATATATATATATACCCTGTAGTATATACTTATGTATGAAACTACTACATAGGATAAAAATAAAAGCTTTTTTGTGTGTTTCATTTTTTAACAGTGTATGTAGTTAATATAGTGTGTGAGTCATGTGCTATATTTTGCAAGAAATACTTTGAGCTATCTCAATCATCTGCAATTTGCAATTAATATTTACGGGGTTGCTACATAGCAACAACCCTTACAAGCAATCAAAATCGAGCTGTGCAAAATTATAAATACAGGACACATATTTTGAGGATATTGTTTCTGTAATATGCCTATATATAAATTATATATATATATATAACTCATAGTTTCACTATATATCAGTTTGAAATAATCATGTTTACTAAAAAACATTACATGAGAATACAAAATCACATGAGAATACTGTACAGTAAACCTAAGTGTGAACTCAGCACTGCCTTTTTATTTCAACATGCAGATAAAAGTAAAAAAGTAGCTGAATGGTAACTGCTCACAGAACAGTTCATGGTGAGCAGATGTGTTCATTCAGCAGTTTTGTTCACTTCTGTTTGCGGAAGTTGGAGGCTATTTTTGGTTTTCGGCTCTTTTCTGAGCCGAATATCCTCTTGTGCAAGTGAAACACACTAAGATCTTGCACAAGAGTATATTTGTTTCCGAAAAGAGATTAATACCGAAAATAGCTTCCAACTCCTGTATTCAGCAGTGAACAAAATCGCTGTATGCACACATCTACTGGAGAGTTGGTCTTAGTTTTAAACAAAGTAAAAACAGGTGTACCTAATGTCCCTTTAAGCAAAAATAGGTAGGAGTCATTTAGACCAATTTCTTCTATAGCTGAGTGCTTCCATTTGGTTTGACAAACCCTGTATATTGCTTTAAATAGTAACCACTACCAATATCAGAGTGTGCATTGGTCTACCATGTCTAGAGGTGAAAAGGTCCCCAGAGGACAGTTCTGCTGAACTTATCTGAGCCCTGACATCATTAAAGATTCATGTATAATGTACACACAAATACATTTTGTGCATTAAGCAGAAATGTATTCTTCAAGGAACATACACATACTATTTTTTCCCTTTTATATTGCATTTCAATGTTAAAATAAACTATTATTATTATTACTGTTATTTAAGTTTTTCATGTGAATAAATACAAATAAAATGCATTCAAACAGTTTAAAATGTAAAAAAATATGCTATCTTTTGTTATTTGATTAGTGGAGTAAAATATTGGTCTCTTACGGCTAGATTTAGAGTTTTGTCGGTAACGACCCGCGTAGCTAACGCTGGCTTTTTTCTGGCCGCACCTTTTAAATAACTCTGGTATTGAGAGTCCACAGAATGGCTGCGTTAGGCTCCAAAAAAGGAGCGTAGAGCATATTTAACGCAACTTCAACTCTCGATACCAGAGTTGCTTACGGACGCGGCCAGCTTCAAAAACGTGCTCGTGCACGATTCCCCCATAGGAAACAATGGGGCTGTTTGAGCTAAAAAAAAACCTAACACCTGCAAAAAAGCCGCGTTCAGCTCCTAACGCAGCCCCATTGTTTCCTATGGGGAAACACTTCCTACGTCTGCACCTAACACTCTAACATGTACCCCGAGTCTAAACACCCCTAACCTTACACTTATTAACCCCTATTCTGCTGCCCCCGCTATCGCTGACCCCTGCATATTATTATTAACCCCTAATCTGCCGCTCCGTAAACCGCCGCTACTTACATTATCCCTATGTACCCCTAATCTGCTGTCCCTAACACCGCCGACCCCTATATTATATTTATTAACCCCTAATCTGCCCCCCACATCGTCGCCTCCACCTGCCTACACTTATTAACCCCTAATCTGCCGACCGGACCGCACCGCTATTATAATAAAGTTATTAACCCCTAATCCGCCTCACTAACCCTATAATAAATAGTATTAACTCCTAATCTGCCCTCCCTAACATCGCCGACACCTAACTTCAAACATTAACCCCTAATCTGCCGACTGGAGCTCCCCGCTATTCTAATAAATGTATTAACCCCTAAAGCTAAGTCTAACCCTAACACTAACACCCCCCTAAGTTAAATATAATTTAAATCTAACGAAATTAATTAACTCTTATTAAATAAATTATTCCTATTTAAAGCTAAATACTTACCTGTAAAATAAATCCTAATATAGCTACAATATAAATTATAATTATATTATAGCTATTTTAGGATTAATATTTATTTTACAGGTAACTTTGTATTTATTTTAACCAGGTACAATAGCTATTAAATAGTTAAGAACTATTTAATAGCTAAAATAGTTAAAATAATTACAAAATTACCTGTAAAATAAATCCTAACCTAAGTTACAATTAAACCTAACACTAGACTATCAATAAATTAATTAAATACAATACCTACAATTATCTACAATTAAACCTAACACTACACTATCAATAAATTAATTAAATACAATACCTACAATTACCTACAATTAAACCTAACACTACACTATCAATAAATTAATTAAATACAATATCTACAAATAAATAGAATTAAATAAACTAACTAAAGTACAAAAAATAAAAAAGAACTAAGTTACAAAAAATAAAAAAATATTTACAAACATTAGAAAAATATTACAACAATTTTAAACTAATTACACCTACTCTAAGCCCCCTAATAAAATAACAAAGACCCCCAAAATAAAAAAATGCCCTACCCTATTCTAAATTACAAAAGTTCAAAGCTCTTTTACCTTACCAGCCCTGAACAGGGCCCTTTGCGGGGCATGCCCCAAAGAATTCAGCTCTTTTGCCTGTGAAGATCTTCCTACCTTGTCTTCACCATGCCAGGTATCACCGATCGTTCCAGGCTCCGAAATGTTCATCCAAGCCCAAGCGGGGGCTAGACATCCATCATCCAACGGCTGAAGAAGTCCAGAAGAGGGTCCAAAGTCTTCATCCTATCCGGGAAGAAGAGTAGATCCGGACCAGCAACCATCTTCTTCCAAGCGGCATCTTCTATCTTCATCCGATGAGGACCGGCTCCATCTTGAAGACCTCCATCGCGGATCCATCCTTCTTCTCCGATGACTTCCTGACGAATGACGGTTCCTTTAAGGGACGTCATCCAAGATGGCGTCCCTCGAATTCCGATTGGCTGATAGGATTCTATCAGCCAATCGGAATTAAGGTAGGAAAATTCTGATTGGCTGATGGAATCAGCCAATCAGAATCAAGTTCAATCCGATTGGCTGATTCAATCAGCCAATCAGATTGAGCTCGCATTCTATTGGCTGTTCTGATCAGCCAATAGAATGCGAGCTCAATCTGATTGGCTGATCTTGGATGACGTCCCTTAAAGGAACCGTCATTCGTCGGGAAGCCGTCGGAAGAAGAAGATGGGTCCGCGGTGGAGGTCTTCAAGATGGAGCCTGTCCTCATCGGATGAAGATAGAAGATGCCGCTTGGAAGAAGATGGTTGCCGGTCCAGATCTACTCTTCTTCCCGGATAGGATAAAGACTTTGGAGCCTCTTCTGGACTTCTTCAGCCGTCGGATGATGGATGTCTAGCCCCCGCTTGGGCTTAGATGAAGATTTCGGAGCCTGGAACGATCGGTGATACCTGGCATGGTGAAGACAAGGTAGGAAGATCTTCAGGGGCTTAGTGTTAGGTTTATTTAAGGGGGGTTTGGGTTAGATTAGGGGTATGTGGGTGGTGGGTTGTAATGTTGGGGGGGGTATTGTATGTTTTTTTTTTACAGGCAAAAGAGCTGAATTCTTTGGGGCATGCCCCGCAAAGGGCCCTGTTCAGGGCTGGTAAGGTAAAAGAGCTTTGAACTTTAGTAATTTAGAATAGGGTAGGGCATTTTTTTTATTTTGTTATTTTATTAGGGGGCTTAGAGTAGGTGTAATTAGTTTAAAATTGTTGTAATATTTTTCTGATGTTTGTAAATATTTTTTTATTTTTTGTAACTTAGTTCTTTTTTATTTTTTGTACTTTAGTTAGTTTATTTCATTGTATTTATTTGTAGATATTGTATTTAATTAATTTATTGATAGTGTAGTGTTAGGTTTAATTGTAACTTAGGTTAGGATTTATTTTACAGGTAATTTTGTAATTATTTTAACTATTTTAGCTATTAAATAGTTCTTAACTATTTAATAGCTATTGTACCTGGTTAAAATAAATACAAAGTTACCTGTAAAATAAATATAAATCCTAAAATAGCTATAATATAATTATAATTTATATTGTAGCTATATTAGGGTTTATTTTACAGGTAAGTATTTAGCTTTAAATAGGAATAATTTATTTAATAAGAAATAATTTATTTCGTTAGATTTAAATTATATTTAATTTAGGGGGGTGTTAGTGTTAGGGTTAGACTTAGCTTTAGGGGTTAATCCATTTATTAGAATAGCGGCGAGATTCGGTCGGCAGATTAGGGGTTAATAATTGAAGTTAGGTGTCGGCGATGTTAGGGCGGGCAGATTAGGGGTTAATACTATTTATTATAGGGTTATTGAGGCGGGAGTGAGGCGGATTAGGGGTTAATAACTTTATTATAGTAGTGGTGAGATCCGCTCGGCAGATTAGGGGTTAATAAGTGTAGGCAGGTGGAGGCGACGTTGAGGGGGCAGATTAGGGGTTAATAAATATAATATAGGGGTCGGCGGTGTTAGGGACAGCAGATTAGGGGTACATAGCTATAATGTAGGTGGTGGCTCTTTGCGGTCGGCAGATTAGGGGTTAATTATTGTAGGTAGCTGGTGGCGACGTTGTGGGGGGCAGGTTAGGGGTTAATAAATATAATATAGGGGTCGGCGGTGTTAGGGGAAGCAGATTAGGGGTACATAAGTATAATGTAGGTGGCGGTCGGCAGATTAGGGGTTAAAAAAATTAATCGAGTGGCGGCGATGTGGGGGGACCTCGGTTTAGGGGTACATAGGTAGTTTATGGGTGTTAGTGTACTTTAGAGCACAGTAGTTAAGAGCTTTATAAACCGGCGTTAGCACAGAAAGCTCTTAACTACTGACTTTTTTCTGCGGCTGGAGTTTTGTTGTTAGAATTCTAACGCTCACTTCAGACACGACTCTAAATACCGGAGTTATAAAGATCCCATTGAAAAGATAGGATACGCAATTGACGTAAGGGGATCTGCGGTATGGAAAAGTCGCGGCTGAAAAGTGAGCGTTAGACCCTTTCCTGACTGACTCCAAATACCGGCGGTAGCCTAAAACCAGCGTTAGGAGCCTCTAACGCTGGTTTTCACGGCTACCGCCAAACTCTAAATCTAGGCCTTAGACTTTCAGACTCAATTGATAGATAGATAGATAGATAGATATACACATATCTTGTATTATCTGATTAGTGGAGTAAAACATTAGTTTCTTAGACTTTCAGACTCGATAGATAGATAGATAGATAGATAGATAGACAGATGGATAGATAGATATACAAATTAATATCTTGTGTTATCTAATTAGTGGAGTAAAACATTAGTCTCTTAGACTTTCAAAATCTGATAGATAGATAGATATATGATAGATAGCTAGATAAATAGATAGATAGATATAAAGATAGATATATAGATAGATGATAGATATATGATAGATATAGATAGATAGATAGATAGATAGATAGATGATAGAAAGATAGATATATGCTATATATATATATATATATATATATATATATATATATATATATATATATATATAATAGATAACTAGATAGATGATAGATAGATGATAAATAGATAGAAAGACAAATAAATAGATAGATGATAGATCGATGGATAGATAGATAGGAGAGAAATAATCAGGAGACTAGAAAATGAAATCATTAGGGCAGTAGGAAAATTTATCAGAGGTCTGAGTCAGAAATGACAAGCCTAGGTATCTGCAGAACAAAGCCCAAAATAACTTGTCAGATTTAACAGGTTACTGGAGCAGGAAATTATCACACAAGGTAAGTGGGACTCCATGGCAGGTAACAGCAAAAAGGGTTCAGCTGCAGGAGGTGGTCAGCAGACCTCATAAACATGTCAAGATCAACTAATGTCTAATGTGCACAGTAGCTGGTATTGTCTGAGGGCACAATACAAATGGCTGGTAATAGTCAGTGGGCACTGGTGCAGATATAGCCAGCAGGTTACAATGGGAGGCAACGTCCAATAGGATACATGTAATTGTCAGTAGACAAAGTAGCAGATATGGGAGGCAGGTAAAAATGTCAGGACCTGCTCAGCAGTAAACAACAGTGGGTAGTAGGTATATAACGGCAGGATATAAGTATGCAGGTACTGGCCAGCAGGAACAAACAGCCTTTGGGAGAAACATACACCAGCCTAACAGTGTCTCCCACATTCCATAGTAAACAATAAGATATGGAGGAAGCTTTTCATATGTAACACATGCACTGTTATATACCTGATTTTTGTTGATACAGCAATATTGCATCTGGCACATTTTCACAGACATATTTTGTATCAATGTCATTGACCACATTTCCCTGGTGGTGCAAACTCATGTAAACTCTTCTTTAGTTCTAACCTAGCCTACAGTAGCTTATTCCTAACCCTAATCTTAGCTCTAACTACAATATTCCCACCATAGGCACCATCATGCAGGCTGCAGGCTCTTCAGAAACAGCAGTTATGAAGCAGCTGTAACAAAGACCACTGCTCCATAACCTGTCCGCCTGCTCTGAACAGGCAGACAGACATCACCTGAAATCAACCCGATCGAGTACAATCGGGTTGATTGACACCCCCCTGCTGGCGGCCGCGAGTCTGCAGGGGGCAGCGTTGCACCAGCAGCTCTTGTGAGCTAATGGTGCAATGCTGAATACGGCGAGCGTATTGCTTGCCGTATGCAGCGAGGTCTGTCGGACCTGATCCGCACTGTCGGATCAGGTCCGACAGACCTTGATAAATATGGGCCATAGTGTCTATTCAAGTGTCTCAAGGTCAATGTCAGCAACCTTCCACACAAATAGAATTCATGGTATTTAAGATCTCAGTATACATTTTACATATTGCATTCTAACCCCAATTAAAGCACTTGATTCTAATTTAAATGTGCAAGACTATATATATATATATATAATGGAGTGAAATTTTGTATAAAATGTATAATGTACCATACATACTTAATCAAACATTTACAATTAGCAGCAAGATAAAGTAAAATGCTTTTTGTAATCAACACAATCACAGTTTTTTCTTCTAGAGAGCTGAGATTCATGGGTACTTGTATAGTACAAAATATGCAGATGGACAACAAGTTGATGCTACTGAGGGAATTTCACTTTGCTGAACCAGATTCCTATAATAAACTGATTACGTGTACATAAAATGAATGTAGCATCAGTGACTGAAAGAATATAATGATAGTTGGAAAATATATTACAGAGATGAAATCATCCCACTGTAACTACTAAGCAATCTATATTTGTTAGAGTACATTATTAATAATGCATTCATAAGTGTATTTTTACCTCAAAGTCTTATAGGAATAATACTACTTTGTTTGATTGACAGTGTTTACTGTCTATTTACTACATACTGTCTGTATTTGTAGACATCATAAACTTTAAATCAGTCATTAGAGCACATAAAAATAGTTAGAGAAGCCTTAAAAGTGATTTCAGTTGCCATCATACTGACCTAGGTTTTGAGCTGGAACAAGTAACCATGTCCAGAATACATAGAATAGAATATTATTGTGTAGCAATACTAAAATGTTAAAAAAAAATCACTTATTATTTCTGTCAGCCGCCTCGGGAGTGACTTTACAATTCTGTTATTGCTACTAGTCAAACACACTGATTAATCTACTGACTGTGGCTGGGATGAATGTTTTTCTCCAACGTTAAACCATGAGTGATTTTGTGTTCACTGAATGCAAGACAGCACAGTTTTCATTTAAAGCGTTTGTTTGTTACATTCCGGGGAGTGTAATACAATCCATTAGAAGAGTTATGGTAAGAGTTTGGACGGATTTTGTTTTTCGTATTTGAGGCTATTCCAATCCATGAAAAAACAGTTTTTTTTATAATTTTTATTTTACTTTGATTCTAAAAACTAAAAATTAGATTGCTTGAGTTTGGAACTGGAATAAGTTACACAGGAAATGAGCTGCTTTCAATAATCAGGAACTTATAAGAGTTATCGGTAGATGAGCCAAGGGTCAGAGCCAGAGATACAGTCTGAAACTAGGTGCATACACAGAAGAAAGAGACAGATATATAAGTCAGGGCAAAGTTTAAGGGTTCAGCAGCCAGATGATCAATCCAGTAAATGCATAAAACAAGTAGCATGATACAAAAATCTTTCCAAAGTCAGGGACCAGGTAACAGGTCTACTATTTCTGAACAAAGGGGATCCCAAAGAAGTTTTTTCAATCATTTGTGTCTTGATTGCACAAGCGGTATGTAAATAATTTCAGTGAGAAACACAACATTTTTGAAAAAGTTAAAAAAATGTTTTATATGATTGCATTTGGCATTGAAATGGCGGTGTCAAATATACCAAAATGGGCCTAGGTTGTCTACTTAAAAAAAATATATATAGTTTTGACAGGTAAATAAAAAAACAAAAACAAGGATCAATTTCTGTTGAAAAGGAGTAATAGCAAAAAATGCTAAAAATTCTCCGGTATTTTGTGCAAGTTCTTCTCTAAAACTCCCAGTAGCAAAGCTGTTAAGACTAGCAAACCTGCAGTACTGTGTTTAACCCCTGCAAAGGGTTTAAATACACAGATGAAGAACGGCTTGGGACTCACAGAGCACTGCTGGTCCTGTGAGGAAACGGCCATGTCATTTTTTAACTTTTAGGCCCTTTAAGGTAAAAACTGTGCATATATAATTAGAACAGGGGCTTCATAGTGTTGGAGAGATTTCTTATATAATCTCACAAGCCAAGAGAGCTTTATAGAATCAAGCCCTTAAACCCTAATATATCTTAACAACCTCAGCTCTTTTTTTTTTTTAATTTTGCGCATAGAAAATACAAAGCAGTAACAATAACAATAAAGTATAATTCTTCATATTGAACAATTTAATCTGTGTGTTCTTTCCAGTTGTATCTTTTTACAGCAGAGTTGAAGCAATTGATAAGTCTCTGAATAACAATATTAATGTAAATATATAAATGATACAGAAGAAGGGCTGGAACTTTAGCTAAATTAAGTACATATGTAGATATTACAACATACCAAAGGGATACTACAAATAACATGTCTCATAGATTATTCTTGGTTAGAGGCCATAGGAAAAAAAAATATCCCTGCATCCCATCTCCAGGGTCTGGCTCTCAAGTACTTGCATTGTTAGGTCTGGAATGAGCAGTATTCCTCTATTTAGCTTCAGAATACATTATCCATTGTTCCCATAACTCTAGCTAGCCATTTCGTGAAAATAGTCTAATTTTTGTTCCATTAGGGTGTAGCTAAGGGGTTCTGTTTTACTAGTATCGAGCAATGCATGTTCTAGTTGCTGTTTAATTGATTCCTGTCAATTTATTATGTTTTGGGGTAAGGGCTTTTACCAGGAAATGTAATAATTTTTGTTCAGGGTTTAAGGTTACTTTTTTCTCAAATATTTTGCTCAGTAGCCTGACAGTTCCCTTCCAAAGCCAATTGATTTTATCCCACTACCACCACATATGCATATAAGTCCCACTCTTACCACAACCCCTGTAGCAATTGGTATTTTTCCTGACCCCCACTTTAAACAGTCTAGATGGGTGTAAATACCATCTGAAGTCAGATTTAAGATAACTCTCTTGCAAAAGGGATCTACAGTTATGTTTCAATGAGTTAATCCAAGTGTTGACTGTCCATTCTTTCAATCTGCCTCGTATCGTCACATAAGTTGTGTTTTTGTGTTAGTGTCTGGGATATTAAATAAAGGATACATAGTGGTGATCAATCCTTTCTGTCTATATTTTGAAAGACATAAGGATTCAAAGGGAGTATTAGCGGTCGTTAATGATAGACCCATCACTTTGTGTACTCTAGATCTCAGCTGTAGGTAGTGAAACCAAGTATGCTGGTCAGAGGGATCTAGGTCATTGTATTGTTGGATTGCTAAGAATTTCCATTGATGAGAGTATCTGCAAGTGCTCTGTTTGCCCACTTGTACTGGACTACCTTGTCAAATGGAGAATTAAAAGCTATCAGTGGTGAGGCTTGCAATCCAATGTTAATTATAGAGAATTTAGACTGCACTTTATCCTATGCATGTTTCCTTGTTGTGGTCTATTAGCTTTAGGGGCCCAAAAGAGTTTAAAGATGTGTTCAGTTTCAGAAATATCTGCCTCTAAAGTCACCCACTAGATGTAACTAGTTAATTTATACTATAGTATTATCTGAGCCAATCTTGCTGCATAATAGCATGACAGTAGATTTGTGAGGCCTATTCCCCCTCCATTTCTACATCTTGTCATTATATATTTTTTAATCCTAGCTTTCTTATTGTTCCACACAAAATTTAGAAAATGTTTCTGTAGTTTAGTTACGTCTGTGATAGGTATAGTAGCAGGAAGAGATCTGAAGAGGTATAGCATCTTAGGAAGAATCATAAGGAAACATTTTAGTCACAACCAGTCTTCCTAGAAAAGATATCTTATACTTAGTCCATTTAGACATCTTAATGTGATAAATAGGAGTTTATTATTATATTGGCATAGTGTATACACGTCGTTTGTCAGATTAATGCCCAGATATTTAATCATTTCTTTGCACACTTAAAGAAAAAATTAAACTCCAGCAACTTCTAGTAACTAGAAGTAGGTGAATGTATAATGCTTCTCACTTATCTTTATTAATTTGATACCCAGATAAATGACCAAATTGTTGAAATGTAGCATATAAAAGGAGTAGAGATAGCATGGGTCTCTTCAAGGTCAGAATAACATCATCTGAAAATCTTATATTGTTTTGTTGCCACTGAGATCCCGGAAATATCCTGATCTTGATTGCTAATGATTCAAAGCATAAGGTAAATGGGAGAGGGGATAACGGACACCCCTGTCTCATGCCATTTCTGATAGGAACAATCTCTGATTGGTATCCTGCTAGTTTAATAGAAGCTGCTGGAGCTGAATATAAAGATATTTAAAGTATAATGTTTTTGGAACGCTCCCCTGATTTCTACTTTATTCAAGATAACATGTAGATAATCCCAATCTACCCTACTGAATGCCTTCTCCACATCCAAAGAGATAAGCAGAGAAGGCACTGCATTAACTGTTTATCAGATATTTTATTTTGTGAATATTATCTAGAGCTTCTCTGGACCTGATAAACTCAACCTGGTAAGAATGGATAAGATGCATCAATGGTATGTTCAATCTGTTAGCTAAAACTGTGGTAAATAATTTAATATACCGGTTTATAAGGAAAATAGGCCTGTAGTTCTGGCAGAATAGTTTGCTCTTCCCTGTTTTTGGAATAACCGATATTGGGCTAGATTACAAGTGGAGCGCTTATAACCAGCCATTACAAGTGGCTTGTTATTGCTACAGCGAGCTCAAGGTAACAATTAGCACTCAAAAAATTAACCAGATAATTTTTTAATTGTGCCCCAACTGCCCCCTCCAAAAAAAAAATGTGTAGTGCCTTTAAAAAAATAAATAAATAAAAAATTATAGCATCTTTTTAAAAAATGTAATAAAATAACTGCACTAGGCAGTTTTGGGGGGCTAAATTTGGAGGGTGTGGGGTATTTGAAAAAAAAAAAAAAAAACGGCACTAAAGTGTCTTTACATTGTGTTCTATGGAAACTGTGTGTTCCCTGTAAATATATATGTATATGCATTTTTTTCATGATTCAGATAGAGCATACACTTTTAAGCAACTTTCTAATTTACTCATATTTGTTCTCTTGCTATCTTTATTTGAAAAGCAGGAAGGTAAGCTTACAAGCCAGAACAGAAAACAGGGGTGTCCGGAACACGGTCAAACCAAAAGTCCGTGCCTACGAGGGGATAATAAATCCAAAAGAGCAATCTGCTACCACTATGACTTAGAGTGCCGTAGCATAGCGGCGGATCAAGCCGTGAAAATCCCAAGGCGAATATGAATATGCACCACTAAGGGGCGCGAAACGCGTCAGACTGTCCATGTCCTAGTGTCTGTCCTCTGTTTGGGAACCCAGCCTGTTTTAACTTTGTTCTAATCAAGCTTACAAGCCAGCCCATTTTGGTTCAGTACCTGGGTAGCACTTGCTGATTGGTGGCCATTATAAGTTACTGAAAAACCTTCTTTTGGTGTGCGATATGGTACGATAAGCTCCATAACGCACAAAACCAAAGGCCTGACTTGACGTGCTCATGCACATTTTTCCCATAGACATCAATGGAGAGAAAGGGTTAGAAAAAAACTAACACCTGCGATCGCGGAATTGCAATCGCTGTAACGCAATCCCCATTGATGTCTATGGGAAAAGAAAGTTATGTAAAAACCTAACACCCTAACATAAACTGCTAGTCTAAATACCCCTAATCCGCCGCCCCTCGACATCGCTGACATTAAATAAAGTTGTTAACCCCTAAACCACCGCCCCCACATAGCTACCAGCTAAATAAACCTATTAACCCCTAAACCACCTCCCCAACACAAAATAAACCTATTAACCCCTAAACCTCCACCCCCTCACATCGCTAACACCTAAATAAACCTATTAACCCCTAAACCGTTGCCCCCGACATTGCGGCCCTAAATAAACCTATTAACCCCTAAACACCCATCTCCCCACATCGCTACTACTATAATAAAACTATTAACCCCTAAACTGCTGCCCCTGACATCACAGACACTAAATAAACCTATTAACCCCTAAACCACAGGCCCCCACATTGCTACTATTTTAATAAAATAAAATAAACTAAAAATAAAAAAAACTAAATTACAAAATTAAAAAAACACTAAAATTATGAAAAATAAAAAAAACACAAAAATTAATAAATGATATTATCCAAAATAATAAAAATTAAACCTAATCTTATAGCCCTATAAAAACAAAAAAGCCACCCCAAAATAAAAACGACCCCTAATCTTTCAATAAACTACCAATAGCCCTTAAAAGGGCCTTTTGTTGGGCATTGCCCTAAGTTAAACAGCGTGAACCCCAAACTGTTCTTTTATGATTCAGATAGAACATACATTTTTAAACAACTTTCCAATTTAATTCTATTATCAAATTTTCTTCATTCTCTTATCCTTTGCTGAAGGAACAGCGTTGCACTACTGACAGGAAGCTGAAAATATCTATTTAGCCAATCACAAGAGACAAATGTGTGCAGGCACCAATTAGCAGCAGCTCCCATTAGTGTATGATATGTGCGTATTCATTTTTTAACAAGGGATACTAAGAGAACAAAGCACATTTGAAAATAGAAGTGAATTAAAAAATGTCTTAAAATGACGTGCTCTGTCTGAATCATGCAAGTTTAATTTTGACTTTCCTATCCCTTTAAGGGCTATTGGTAGTTTATTGATAGATTGGGGGTGTTTTTATTTTGGGGTGGCTTTTTTGTTGTTATAGGGCTATTAGATTAGGTTTAATTTTTATTATTTTTAATAATTTTGTTTATTATTTTGTAATCTTAGAGTTTTTTTTATTTTTCGTAATTTTAGTGTTTTTTGTTTTTTTGTAATGTTAGATTATTTAAAATTTTTGTAATTTAGTGTTTGACTGTTTTTTGTAATGTTAGGTGTTTTTTTCGCAGTGTTAGGATTTTTAATATTGTAATTTTTTTTTTTTTTCGTTTATTTAAATTTTTAAATAGTAATGTTACATTAATTTACAGTCTAATCATAGTTTTTTTATTTCACAGGTAAGTTTTTATTTATTTTAAACTAGTTATATTTTAATTTTAAATTAAAGTTTGGGGGGTTTAGGTTTAGGGGTTAATAGTTTAATTTAGTGTTTTGCGATGTGGGAGGCTGGTGGTTTAGGGGTTAATAGTTTTAGTTTAGTATTATCAATGTGGGGGCCCGGCTATTTAGTGGTTAATAAATTTATTTTAGTAGTAGCGATGTGGTGGGCCGGCGGTTTAGGGGTTAATAGGTTTTTTATAGTAGTAGCAATGTGGGGGCTTGTGGTTTAGGGGTTAATATGTTTATTAAGTGTTGGCTATGTGGGTGGGCGGCGGATTAGGGGTTAATAGGTTTTATATAATATTTGCGATGATGGGGATCAAGGTTTAGGGGTTAACTATCCATAACTATTGGTCTCAGATAGCGGAATGGATTGTGGCCATATAGGCTATAACGCTAGTGTTATAGCCTGATCGCAAAACCTGTAATACAGGCGTAATGAAAATCCTGCACTCAAAGGCGATTTTTGGAGTGCGGCATGGAGAGTTGCATAAAGGCTGTAGCTGTACCGCTGAGACTTGTAATAAGGGAGACCTGCATATTCCTTGCGCAATGGCCAATATTTCAGTGGTATAGCTGTACCGCAAAACTTGTAATTTTGTTGAAAGCAATTCATATAAATCCCACAGTCACATTGTGAAGTAATGTGAACAACTGACCATACACTAACCATAGTTGCGCTATCATTTTATAAGCTTAGTATCAATAAGATATACTACTAGTAACCTAGCAATGGACATATCAAGTCTTTTAGACAATTATAAATGGTGGTTCAAGTATAGTATTAATAATAACAGATATTTAAAACAAGTGGCATGGGAATAATCTTCTGATGGTTGATCAGTCCATGCTAGGCTTTTAGACCCCTGCTTTTCCATTCTGGATTTCTTTCCAACTGGTGTTCATTCCCTTTGGAAAGACTTCCTTTGTGATTTAGGAGAGGATGTTGCCACTTGCGATTCTGTCAATATATGTAATCTTCACAATAAAGCTTGGCCTTCTTCAAAAGTAGCTTCAGCTCTCTTCATTTGTGGAGAGTAATGGGTGCAAGGTCTGTATAGACTTGTATGAAGTGTCCTTCAAATGTAAGTTTCGAGAGGTTCTTGCTGCTCGTAGTTATTGCTCCTTGATCTGAAAGTATTGGCGTTTTACTGGCCAAGGACTCCTGTGGAGGTGAACCCTATCCATAAGTAGCCTTATAAAATCTATTTGAGGTAGAAGTTGTTGGAAGATTTTCGTAACACTGTCCGTGAGATTAGTGTAGCTCTCAGGTAGATTATGGGGGTGGGATCTACTAGATCTGTTTTCAAAAACTTCTATTTGATCTTCTAATTTTTTTAATGAAGGAGGTTTGTTCCTGGAGGACATTTTGTAGGTTGGGAAGTTCCTCCACTTCTTCATCTACATTTCCTTTTTTTCAGTGGTGCGTCATCCTATTTCCAATATATTGTGTTGTAAATCTGCTAATGCCATTTTGAGTTCCTACTAAAATAGAGCTTTTATCTGGAGGAGTAATTCTTGGTTGGAAGTAATGGTCTGTGGGTGTTTATCAGGCTAAGCTGAGGTTGGTGTCGGATTATTCCCTGGTAGGGCTGCTGGTGCCTCTTGAAATTTTTGTTTCAGCTGGGAGTGAGATAAAAAAACCCTTCACTGTTTGGGTTTTGTTCTTCATATTTGGCCTGTAGATTAAGCCCACAGCGGATATGATGTTAGAGAGTTCCTTGCTGTTCGGTGTTCAAGGATGTCCTCAGGGGAGTGATATTCATCACATCAGTAAGACAAGCAATGGGGAAATGGGAAAAAAATAAGCAAGGGTAATTCGGGTTCATGCGGATGCTAAATCTTACTGCTTTCCTACCATTGTGTCAGTTATATCATTGTGAGATATGGCTATGCAAGTATTATCTATGTTGCTTGTTACCACTTGTGTGCCTTCTTTTGTCTAGTCCCCAAGTGAAAGGGGCTGTGTCTAAATAAACTAATAGTTCAACCTGCTATATTTAAGTATAGTATGAAAGTTGGCTTGTGTCAAAACCCCTGTGTTGAGCAAGACTTTGTTTCCCCATGTCTATCCCCCTGAGTGTATACTGGTTAGTCTTCCAGTCCCAGTGGTCATGCAAGCCAAGTTAAGGGGATGTGTTTTCTTTTATCTAAGGGTGTAGTAAAGTAAGCTTCTGCTGGTAAGAGGTTGAGAGGAACTGCAGCAAGTGTGTGAAGCTTAATAAGGTCTTCTTTACGTGCAATGCTGATTGTGGTAAAGCTAGATCTTTCTCTGTACAACTGGAGCCGGTTAATTATTGTTCTCTAGATCTATTACAGACAGGTCACAATTGCACAAAGTCACTGGCTATATATATTATGGTGGCAGTATAACAAGAGTACATTGACTATATATTGACCTGGTGGCCAAAAGTTAAATATACATCTGGCTAGGGGCAGTATCGCAGTGTACTCTTTTATAGTGGATGCGTAGTCAGATGCAATAATGATAGCGCTCCACAGTGTCCTGTAGTGGAAGTCCCCAGTCCCTCTGTGACTTCCCAACTTGTGTCTGCTGCTCCCGGACAAGTGTCTAGAGATCTATCCTCCACCACTGATCAGGTTAGCTCTGTTGTGTTAGGCCACGGTTGTGGTCTCTCTGTCCCTTAAATCAGACCGATCAAGCAGTGTTACACCAGCTCTCTCCTCCACTGATCTCTCTATGTGCTTTGGTCACTGCCCAGCTGTTTAATACTAATTCAAGCTCTTATTACTACTCTAAAAATACTTTATGGAATTAGATTTGGCCAATAGTTTTTATGTCAAGTGTTAAGAAAAAGCTAATTTTTCGACACAATAATTAAATAAAATAACATTAATTTATTTAAAATTTTCAACATTTTTAGTTACTAACAGGGCTTCCAAAACTGGCACATTCTAAAGAAATTTTGTTATGCAATTCAAAGTTATAGGTTCATGGAAAAATAGTGTTTAATGTTGAACAATCTAGCAAACTTAAAGACACAGTCTGCACTAAAATTGTTATTGTTTAAAAAGATAGATTAAGGGGCCCCGGAAAGTACCGCTGCTCCATAACCTATCCGCCTGCTCTGAGCAGGCGGACAGAGATCACCACAATTCAACCCGATTGAGTACGATCGGGTTGATTGACACCCCCCTGCAGGCGGCCAATTGGCCGCAAATCTGCAGGGGGCGGCGTTGCACCAGCAGCTCGCAAGAGCTGCTGGTGCAATGCTGAATACGGAGAGCGTATTGCTCTCCACATTCAGCGAGGTCTGTCGGACCTGATCCGCACTGTCAGATCAGGTCCGACAGACCTTTGTTAAATAGGCCTCAATGCCTTTTCTACCCATTCCCCAGCTTTGCTCAACCAACACTGTTATATTAATATACTTTATAACATTTAAACCTCTAAATTTCTGCCATTACAGACAGCCTTTTATCATATGCTTTTTTATTAGCTTTACACAACAGGAGAGGGCTAGTTCATGTGGGCCATATAGATAACATTGTGTTCATGCCCGAGGAATTATTTAAGATTTAGCAAAACACAGTACTAATTGCAAGTCAATAGATAATAATTTAAAAGTCATGTGATCAGGGGACTGTCAGAAGATGCTTAGATACAAGGTAATCACAGAGGTAAAAAGTATCCTATATAATAAAAGGCCAGGAATGTTTGTCAGATGCAGTCATGTGTAGTAGAGACTGCACAAGGACAAACATACCTGGCCTTTAGGATCAACTTCTCAGCCTTTGCGGGGGTTGTGGGCATAGTCTGGCAGAGCGGGCGTGGTGAGGGGGTGTGGTCAACGGGAGTGCCGCGATGGGGCGTGGTCGGTCCGGGAGTGGGCATGGTTGGCCAGAGTGGGCATGGCCTGAGAGCGACAAAGAGTGGGGAGAGATAGAGGGGGCAAAAGAGAGGGGGGGAGAGAGCTAAAGAGAGGGGGAGAGAGAGCTAAAGAGAGGGGGGAGAGAGTAACAGAGCAAAATAGAGGGGGGAGAGAGAGTTAAAGAGAGGGAGTGGAGAGAGTTAAAGAAAGAGGAGAGAGAGAGTTAAAGAGAGGGGAGAGAAAGCAAAAGAGAGGGGAGAGAGAGCAAAAGAGAGGGGAGAGAGAGTAAAAGAGAGAGGGAGAGAGAGTTAAAGAGAGGGGAGAGAAAGCAAAAGAAAGTGGAGAAAGAGCAAATGAGAGGGGGAGAGAGAGCAAAAGAGAGGGGGGGGAGAGAGCAAAAGAGATGGGAGAGAGCAAATGAGAGGGGGAGAGAGAGCAAATGAGAGGGGGAGAGGGAGCAAAAGAGAGGGGGGAGAAAGAGCAAAAGAGAGGGGGGAGAGAGAGCAAAAGAGAGAGGGGAGAAAGAGCAAAAGAAAGGGGGAGAGAGAAAGAGAGCAATAGAGATGGGGGAGAGAGAGCAAAGGAGAGTGGGAGAGAGAGAAAAGGAGAGGGGGGAGAGAGAAAATGAGAGGGGGGAGAGAGAGCAAAAGAGAGGGGGGAGAGAGCAAAGGAGAGGGGGGAGAGAGAGCAAAAGAGAGGGGGAAGAGAGAGCAAAAGAAAGGGGGAGAGAGAAAGAGAGCAAAAGAGATGGTGAGAGAGAGAGAGCAAAGAAGAGGGGGAGAGAGAGCAAAGGAGAGGGGGGGAGAGAGAGCAAAGGAGAGGGGGGAGAGAGCAAAGGAGAGGGGGGAGAGAGAGCAAAGGAGAGGGAGGAGAGAGCAAAGGAGAGGGGGAAGAGAGAGAGCAAAGGAGAGGGGGGAGGGAGAGCAAAATAGGGGGGGGAGAGAGCAAAGGAGAGGGGGGAGAGAGAGCAAAGGAGAGGGGGAGAGAGAGCAAAGGAGAGAGGGAGAGAGAGCAAAGGAGAGGGGGGAGGGAGAGCAAAATAGGGGGTGGGGAGAGAGCAAAGGAGAGGGGGGAGAGAGAGCAAAGGAGAGGGGGAGAGAGAGCAAAGGAGAGAGGGAGAGAGAGCAAATGAGAGGGGGAAGAGAGAGAGCAAAAGAAAGGGGGAGAGAGAAAGAGAGCAAAAGAGATGGTGAGAGAGAGCAAAGAAGAGGGGGAGAGAGAGCAAAGGAGAGGGGGGGGGAGAGAGCAAAGGAGAGGGGGAGAGAGCAAAGGAGAAGGGGGAGAGAGCAAAGGAGAGGGAGGAGAGAGCAAAGGAGAGGGGGAAGAGAGAGAGCAAAGGAGAGGGGGGGAGGGAGAGCAAAATAGGGGGGGAGAGAGCAAAGGAGAGGGGGGAGAGAGAGCAAAGGAGAGGGGGAGAGAGAGCAAAGGAGAGAGGGAGAGAGAGCAAAGGAGAGGGGGGAGAGAGCAAAAGAGATGGGGAGAGAGAGCAAAAAAAGAGGGGAGAGAGAGCAAAAGAGGGGGGAGAGAGAGCAAAAGAGAGGGGGAGAGAGCAAAAGGGAGGGAGAGAGAGCAAAAGAGGTGGGAGAGAGAAAGCAAAAGAGGTGTGATAGAGAAAGCAAAAGAGGGGGGGGAGAGAGCAAAAGAGAGGGGGGAGAGCAAAAGAGAGGGGGAGAGAGCAAAAGGGAGGGAGAGAGAGCAAAAGAGGTGGGAGAGAGAAAGCAAAAGAGGTGTGATAGAGAAAGCAAAAGAGGGGGGGGGAGAGAGAGCAAAAGAGAGGGGGGAGAGAGCAAAAGAGAGGGGGAGAGAGCAAAAGAGATAGGTAGAGAGAGAAATAAAGAGAGGGGAGAGAGCAAGAGGGGGGAGAGAGAGTAAAAGACGTGTGATAGAGAAAGCAAAAGAGGGGGGAGAGAAAGCAAAAGAGAGGGGGAGAGAGCAAAAGAGAGGGGGAGAGAGCAAAAGGGAGGAAGAGAGAGCAAAAGGGAGGAAGAGAGAGCAAAATAGAGGGGGAAAGAGCAAAAGAGAGGGGGGAGAGAGCTAAAGAAAGGGGGAGAGAGAGCAAAAGAGAGGGGGGAGAGAGAGCAAAAGAGAGCACAAAAGAGAGGGGAGAGAGAGCGCAAAAGAGAGGAGGAGAATGAGCAAAAGAGAAGATGAAGAGAGAGAGCAAGGGGTGGGACTGCTGTACTACAAAAAATGGCCCGTGTGCACGGGCTTTAGAACTAGTATTAATATAACAGGTAAAAAGTATATTAATATGTGTGTTTGTTATGCAAAACTGGGGAATGAGTAAGAAAGGGATTATCTACCTTTTAAAACAATAACATTTCTATTGTAGACTGTGCCTTTAAACTATAGTTGCACTATTGTACAGTTATATATATATATATATATATATATATATTTATTTATTTATTTGTTTATAGGTGAAACTAGATTAGTAGCATCTTTCTAGCATACATGTACTGTGACATTCCTAAGAGGATTTGTTCTGATAAAGGGAGATAAATTGAAAGTTGTTTGATCAAGGAAATGTTAGAACTTCTAGTAATCAATACGTCTTTACTAGTGCGCATCACAATGTCAAGGTGACCCTCTGCTAGAGAGGTTTAAATACATCTTGTGAAATGTTCTTTACCTTTAAAACACTTATGGCTGTCTATATACCAAAATGTGTTATAGGTAAGTGTGCCTGTGTGTTTATGCATATGTTAACTACAATACCTACCTTATCATGTTTAAAAAATCTTCATCGTTGTAAGAGTGAAAATAAACAACAATTTTCCAAACTATATCATATAACCACTTCAGAGAATAAGTGTAATTAATTTATCCTCATAAAAACAGGAGAAATCTCAGACTGTGATCGCAAATGAGTACTCGCATATAAGTTTGCACTATGAAGTTTTTCAAACAAAGCAAGCTGGACTTTGTAGACTCCAGGGGCGAGATTACATATATGGTGCAGGCTTAAGCGCAACTGCTGAAACTGGCGACGCCCGTAATTTTACCCCGCACTTCGGGGTATTACATAAATCCTGTTAAATAGAAAAAGGTGGGATAGCAGATAAATTAAAGTCTTGTGACAAACTTGAGGATGCCATACTTCAATATGAGGGATATATCAAATATTCCCTTAGTTCCCAGAAAAAAAACTGTCATAAACAGCAAGAGAGATATATAGTTAAATAGAAAAAGGTGGGATAGCCGATAAATTATCTATATGAACCCCTTATCAATAATCATAGTATATAACCTTAGTGCAATTTAGTATATCACTTCAGCAATTGCTGAACATATGGTTATCAAGGTATATTATGTACAACAATAATTATAAATGGTGGGGGGTGCTCACTGTCCAGTAAGTAACTGAAAAATGTAAGAAGGAAAAATTGGACAGTAACTGAGCACTCAAAAGGGAAGGCAAAAATGGCTGTACAAAGTTGGTGAGTGTATTAAAACTTAACATTTAATAATAGTAATACAAAGAGGGACTACTAGTGTAGTAAATGATAATACTAAGATTAAAAACAGAGTGTATGGAGAGCTAACATATCCATATAATGTACCCAATATCGATACTGTCAAAAAGACCAGTAAGGCTAGGCTTAGGCAGAAATATACCAAAACAAGCTCACGGATTGCAGAATGGGCTAACTATAAAAGAGGAATGACCTCCAAACAAATGAAATCTATCTCAGTGCAATACTGGAGCGGTATAAGTCCGTCTAAGTCGTATTAAACAATCATAATAAAGGTGACACTAAATAGATATATGACACATATCCTTGAGTTAATGTATCACAATTTCTTCATATTACTTTTATGGGTAGCATACCTTTTAGTATTATGTAAATACAGTCGTTATCTGTGTGTTATGCTATACCATTTAAATGGGCAAGAAATATTCATATATACTCTATCTGAAAATCTTCTTTGTGTCACATACGGATAATTTTTTGATCTTTAGATCTATATTATGTCAATAGTTCCTTCCTACCATCTGTCCTGTAACTATTATTAAGTCATACTGCTATACTTTCTCTATATATCGTCTGTGTGACTTTTTCCGTGTCATTTGATGCAATATACATGTACACATTATATTTGACTGCTGAATTGAACATAACACTATGCGTGTCAGGGGACGGTTCGGTTTTCCGTAGTGCACATAATCGGTTTTTGTGACCAAGCCAGAAGGCATTGTTTCCCTAACTTATACAGTTATACTTTACTGTTTTCCAATATCAAATAATTTGTTTACTCATTATACCCAGCAGAACCACTCCCCCCATTCCTTGTCAGATTGCTCTATGGTCACGTCGATCCAATGATAGGAGGGCGATCCTGATTGGTCCTTTTGGAGGTGTGAGAAATCTCTGACCACATGATTGGCTATCTAACCGTACATAGGCAGTGAGGCTGCTACCAGTCTGGTTAGCCTTTGAGAAAGCCTAGTCAGGTGAAATGCGCATCAGGCACTCTGTAAGCTACATTATCCATTTGCTAATTCTTTTTTTGATACTGTCACCTTTATTATGATTGTTTAGTACGACTTAGACAGATTTATACCGCTCCAGTATTGCACTGAGATAGATTGAATTTGTTTGGAGGTCATTCCTCTTTTATAGTTAGCCCATTGTGCAATCCGTGAGCTTGTTTTGGTATATTTCTGCCTAAGCCTAGCCTTACTAGTCTTTCTGACAGTATCGATATTGGGTACATTATATGGGTATGTTAGCTCTCCATACACTCTGTTTTTAATCTAAGTATTATCATTTACTACACTAGTAGTCCCTCTTTTTATTACTATTATTAAATGTTAAATTTTAATACACTCACCAACTTTGTACAGCCATTTTTGCCTTCCCTTTTGAGTGCTCAGTTACTGTCCGATTTTTCCTTGTTACATTTTTCAGTTACTTACTGGACAGTGAGCTCCCCCCACGATTTATAATTATTGTTGTACATAATATACCTTCTTACATTTTTCTATTACATAAATCCTGCTGGCAGTTCATAAAGTGTCGTAAGTCTGATAACTAGCGATGTCCAGAAATGTGCGTAAATACAAATTTCTGGAGTCACCAGTGACTTACGGCACTTTAGAAACTGCCGGCACCTAATAAAATAAAAAAAAAGTCAAATCTCCCGTAGAAGTCTAACCTGCCTCCCAAAAGTAAACCCGATATGTTAAACCCCTAGATCCGGCATCAAACCCATATCGGAACTATTAATCTGCCATTCACCCACATCACGATCTACCTAGTAAAAGTATTAACCCCTAAATCTGTCAACCCCAACATTGCAAACTACCTAATAAAAGTATTAACCCCTAATCCGCCATTAACCCACATCGCAAAGTCCCTATTAAAACTATTAACCCCTGATTTGAACAGCCAATAGGATTTCAGTAGCTCTCATCCTATTGGCTGATTTGAATTTGAAGAATCAAATCAGCCAATAGGAATTCAAGGTACCCCATATTTAAACACGTACCTTGAATTCAATCCTCATTGTGCGGCAGTGATCATAAGAAGAGGATCTCCACACTCCATGGCTCCGCGGTTGCCGGTCTTAAGTTCCGCCGTTGCTGGTCTTGAGTTCCGCGGTCACCGGTCTTCAGTTCTGCCCTCCACTCCGTTCTGGCTTGTCCTTGGAAGAGGATAGAAGAGGTCACCGCTTGGAAGAAGGCTTCACCACCGGATTTCAGGAACTGTAAGTACCTATCTGGGGGTTAGATTTAGGCTTTATTTTTTTTTATTTTTTTTTTTAGATTAGGGTTTTAATGGGCACTCTTAAAAGAGCTGAATGCCCTTTTAAGGGCAGTAAAAGAACTGAATGCCCTTTTAAGGGCAATGCTCATACAAATGGCCCTTTAGGGGCAATGGGTAGTTTAGGTTTTTTATTTTGGAGGGGTTTGGTGGGTGGTGGGTTTTACTGTTAGGGGGGGAATTAGAATTTTTTTAAAATGAAAAAGAGCTGTTTAACTTAGGGCAACTTAGGGGGTGTTTTTATTTTGGGAGGGCTTTTTTATTTTCATAGGGATTAGGTTTATTTTTTTATCTGGGATAATTTTGTTTATTATTTTCAGTAATGTTAGACTTTTTTATTTTTGTAATCTTAGATTAATTTAGCTTTTTTATTTTAAATGTTTGTAACTTAGTATTTTTTAATTTGGGTGCTTGGGGTTTATTTAGGGGGTGTTAGGTTAGGGGGCTTAGTAATTTAATTAGTTATTTGCGTTGTGTGGGTTTGGCGGTTTAGGGCTTAATAGTTTTATTAGGATTATTGGGTTGTGTGGGTTTGACGGAACAGGGATTAATAGGTTAATTAAGTTTATTGCAATGGTGGGGGATGGTGGTTTAGGGGTTAATAATTTTAATAGGTTCTTTGTGATATGGGTGAATGGCGGTTTAGGAGTTATTAGGTTAATTAGATGTTTTGCAATGTGGGGGTTGGCGGATTAGGGGTTAATATAGTTTATTAGTTATTGCGGTTGGGAGTTGGTGGTTGACAGGTAGATAGATATTGCGCATATGTTAGATGTTAGTTAATATTTTCAGGCAGTTACTGGAGTTACGGTGCTTACATACTCAGGGCAAGTATTGCTGCTCCTGCCTATGTGTGGCGAGGTGAAAATGGAGTAAAATATCTCAATTTTCACTGTGTAAGTCCTTGCGCTGAATATGTGATACCGATATGTGACGCGGTTCTATGTTAGCTTATGGGAGTAAAAATTGCGGCCGATAGGTGAAATATACGTGCCACATTTATATGCGGTGCTGTATATGTAATTACAAAACCATCTAAAAACCGGAGTCGCTGACTTTTGCGGGCGATGCCGCATATGTAATCTTGCCCTATATGTGATACCAAAACCGTGTAAAAATTGCAGGTGACGCTGCATATGTAATCTTGCCTCTGCTGTCTAGTTCAGTGGTCTGCCAGTGATGGTGTTCCAATGTGGTTCCAATATAAATTAGTGGTGCGCTCCAAATTTAAAAACAAATGGTTGAGTCTGATTGACTACTTAAAATAACAAATTTATTAAGATAAAAAGTCTAAAATACATGCAACACGTTTCTCAGCTATCTAGCTGTTTCTTCAGGCACCACCAATTTATATTGGAACACCATCGCTAGAAGACCCCCTGAACTAGACAGCTGGAGTCTAAAAAATCCAACTTGCTTTGTTTGCACAACTTCATAGTGCAAATTTATATGTGAGTACTCATTCTCAGTCTGAGATTTCTCATGTTTTGTTTTATTTGCACCATGAGAAGCCTTTTCTCTTTTATATATTATTATTATTATCGGTTATTTGTAGAGCGCCAACAGATTCCGCAGCGCTATAAACATAGGCGGAATACAAGGACACATTTATAAAGCCGTTGTGAACACATCGCGCGCAATGTGGCTTCAACGCAATTTCCATTGCACCGCCATTGCAGGTTAAAATAAAACTCTCTTTTCGCGTGCATTATGCTGGGGTAACCTACATGCTGCACACAAACCATGTTCTGACTTGGTGTGCATGTGCACGTATTCCCCCATAGAGATCAATAAAGAAAAAATGTTGGCAAAAACCTAACACCTGTGATTGTGATCGCATTTTCGCATTGCCCAATCAAGTCTATGGAGAAAAGAAAGTTATCAAAAAACCTAACACCCTAACATAAGCCCCTAGTCTAATAACCCCTAAACTCCCGTCCCCCCACATCACCAACGCTAAATAAAGCTATTAACCCCATAAACCGCCGTCCCACCACATCGCCACTACGAAGTTATGGTATTAAACCCTAATCCACCATCCCCCCATATCGCCAACACTAAATTAAGCTATTCATCCCTAAACCACCATCCACCACATCACCACTACTAAGTTACGCTATTAAACCCTAATCCACCATCCCCCCATATCGCCAACACTAAATTAAGCTATTCATCCCTAAACCACCATCCACCACATCGCCACTACTAAGTTACGCTATTACACCCTAATCCACCATCCCCCCACATCACCAACACTAAATAAAGCTAATAACCCCTAAACCGCCATCCCCCCACATCACCAACACTAAATAAAGCTATTAACCCCTAAACCGCCGTCCCACCACATCACCACTACTAAGTAAAGCTATTAAACCCTAATCCACCCCCCCACATTGCCAACACTAAATTAAGCTATTCATCCCTAAACAACCATCCACTAACATCGCAACTACCTAAATTAAGCTATTAACCCCTAAACTGCCATCCCCCCACATCGTAACAACCTAAATCAAACTATTAACCCCTAAACCTAACACCCCCTAACTTTAACAAAATTGAAATACACCTAAATTAAAGTTAAAATATACTAACTACCTTAAAATAAATAAAGACTTACCTGTGAAACTAAATTAAAACCTAAGCTTAAACTAAAAACAAACCTAACATTTGTTTTGTTTTACAAAAATAAATAATACAAAAAAAGCTACATTGCCGAAAAAACAAAACCTAACATTACTAAAAATAACAAAACCTAACATTACCAAAAAATAAAAAAATACCATTACAAAAAAAACACCCTAACATAAGTTCCTAGTTTAATAACCCCTAAACTGCCATCCCCCCACATTGCCAACACTAAATAAATAGGGGTTTATAGGTTTATTTATTAGTTGCGATGCAGGGCGATTGCGGTTTAGGGGTTAATTGTGTAGTTTATGGGTGTTAGTGTACTTTGAAACATGTATTTTATTTTTTCCAATTACAATTTGTTTATTGATATTTGTACACATTGGTTGATACATGAAAACACTTGCTTTCCCTTTATCCTTGTGTAATTAGGATTCAATGGTGAAAAGTCCCCAAGTTACTGCAAGAAATAAGAAAATTGAAGTAGGGAGGAGATTCAGAAAAAATAAAGGTTCCCCTTTTCCCATAAAATAAATGCTTTATAGAACAAAAAAGTAGAAACAAAAACCCTTATTACGGCTTTTAATCCAGGATTGTCACTGATTGGCATTCATTTGGAAATTTTGGCAGATAAATCATCAGGAATGATATAAAACAAGTGGACTGAAATTAAATATCCTCCCATCCCCCTGTAAATTCTGTAATGGATCATTTTGTTACGGCGTATGGTGAAGGACTTTTAATGGCCCGCCTTCTTCCCCAAGTCATTGAGGCAAGGGCAGAAGCAGGGATATACGGTCTCGCAGGTGACAAAAGTGTAGCTGTGGGACATGTCATCAGCATTGTAGAATGACAGCAGACCCCCCTCATAGTCTAGATATATTCTGAATCTCTGAGGCTTGCTCCTTAAGGTTAGAGTCCAGTACAGCACATCCAAAGCCTTGACTCATGACTGTTCCTCAACCACAGGATGCAGAAGCCATTCTCAGGGGACAGAGTTATCCCCTCGCACCTATTGATAGATTCCTTGGCCACGCCGAGGTTCCATTTAGTCTTGTTGCCGACCTCCACGGCCCAGTAATGTCAGCCATACGTGAAGCCCTCTGTGCCCAAAACACAGCAGCAGTAGTCAAACTTGCACGGATTTTCAGGCAATGACTGCTTGGTGTCACTGTAACAATCGATGAATAAAACTTCAGACAGCACCAGGTTTAGATGAGCTGTGCTGGGATCCATTATTATATTGGGTTGATATATGATTTCTTATCTTTCCAAGCTGTATACTGAGCCAAGTCCTTGACTCACCCATATCTAAAACATGCCAAAACATATTTTTGATGTGTTTTGTGAAACTTTCTTGTTTTAAAAACACATAACTACTTTGAATACGGAATGGATTTTTGGGGTAAAGGCCATAATGATCGCGGGGAAGCCATATCGCTCGACTTGTAATATCAAGTAAGTGACCATTTTACATGCAAAGACTACTATATTGCACAATACCATGCAACTTGTAATTCGGGCCTAGGATTGTTGCACATAAAGTTTGTTGCATACATATGTGCACATACCACATATATCTACATATAACATATACATATATATTTATCTTTTTTATCTTTCACCATTCTCTTTTAATATTAGTATTTATATTATTAGGTTTAGCTGCAGTAGTAATTATTATATATTGCATCCTGACCCCACCTTCTTTTATGTATAGCGCCCTCTGCAGATCTTTATTCATAAGGAATTTGCACATTATATGTCTTTGAATATTGATTATTTTCTTACCATCATTTTAATTTCCATATTCCCTGTAATTTGACAACGTTATGAAGTTGTATTGCACAATGTTTCAATAAAAACTATCTTTTGAAAAAAAAAAAAAATATATATATATATATATATATATATATTTGTGGTTGTGGGAATTGGAACATTTCTAAAGTCTAAACAGCATTTTTATGCATAGGTCTGCTTGACAACATGGTGCTGCTATTTTTCTACAATACAAGCAGGTAATGCTCTAAAAGGAATGAAATACAACCGGAAAATGGCAATGGTTGCTCATGACCATGAACTTTAGATTTCTGTAACTTTTATCCATGTTCATAATTAATATAGAATTAAACATATGCAAACTAGCTCAATATTAAAATGATCTTACGTGGGACCCTTTGGATTGTGCCAGTTTACATGCCCATCTCATTACGCAACTTGGTTTTCAAACTATAAGTGAAAATCAGATCTTACCGTCTCTCATTGATGTAGACCAGGTGGGTTTTGTGCTGAGTAATCAAGGCCTAAATATTTTTTTTGAAGCAAAAAGATTAGGCCTTCCTTGTGTTACCATTTCGTTTGACACAGAAAAAAAAGATTTAAACTGGGTAAACTAGACATATATATTCGCAGTACTTGAAAAGTTACTTTTTTTATAAATCTGTTACTACCACTATAATAGCTTGATATTCCAAATGTCTGCAACTGTTCGGGGGGTAGGATTTTTCTCTGATCCATTTTTTGCTACTTAAAGCACATGACAGGGGTGCCCGTTATTGCCTCTTTTAAATTGCCTTGGTGATGGAACCATTGGCAGAAGTTATTAAATCTTGCCTTCAAATTTAAGGTGTACCCCTCCATGGTACTATTCAGAACACTGCATTATTTGCGGATGAACTAACCATATTCACTTCAAATCCACTCAGTTCCCTCCCACATTTGTTTCAACTTACGAATTTAAGTGCTCACAAAACTAAATATAAATTTGTTTTGTCAACGAGGTAGCTTAAGCATCTTGGAGTATTTCCATCTCATAATCTTAACACAATAATCTTTTGAAACTTTAACACTTTACTTGCTGCTATTAAAGCTTGCATAGATAAATGGAACGTCCCTTCACTTTATTGGCTTGGGAGAAGTGCAACTTTTAAAATTAATCTCCCTCATAATCTTACATACTTATTTCATTCTCTCCCTATACCTCTCCCAAAATTGCTGATAACTCAGTTTTAACAACTCTGTAATAGTTTATGAGTTCTCCCTTAAAGTCCTTCTACAATGGCATCTGGCACCTCTTCAGTTATTCAAAATTTCTCCCTTCAATTTGCTGGAGAGTTTGTTATGACTTGGGTACTCCTCTACACATATGGTTGGCATGCCCTCGCATTGCCCCTCTCTGGTGTCAGTCACTTCTTTATTGCTCTACTAAGCATATCCGTCTAGCCTATTCTCCTTCAGTAGGATTATTTCATAATTTCTCCACAACTTTAACACTGCCACAGAAATTGATTAATATATATCTATTCCTAGCTATCAAGATGGCTTTGATTTGAGCTTGGCAATTTACCCAACTTGGCCCCAAGTTGAAGCATTTAAGAACTACTGAGTTATATGTCTCCTAGATAAATAACTTGGTTGAATTATAGTGTCTTGTTTGGGAGTTTCACCCATATGGCTATGTTCTAATTGTGGGTGAGCCCTCAGAACATTCTGATTTTCTTTTTCTTCTCTTCGTTCTTCCCCCTTTCTTGCGTATAATTTTGTTTCCTCTTCATCCAATGGGAAGACTAATAGACATCTCTATCTTTAAACTTCCACTTTGTGCTGCTATGTTTGACAAGTAATTTGATTCTGGTTATATTGTTTATTGACGTATCTATTATTCATCTATTAAGAAGATTTTTTATGTCTAAATCGCTTGTACATATGGACATACCCACACACAGACATATATATATATACTTATACATCTTTAGAAATGTATATGTATGTATCTCTATGTTAAAGCCCTTTGTCTGCTTTCTCGTATCTTTGAGCCCTTATTACTTTTTTGTGCAATACTTATTTCAATAAATCTTATTAGATGATGTTATTATGATTGTAAGTGTACTTTGTAATGTATTTTTGAAGTTTTTTGTTGCACTTTTTTGTTTTGCAAAATAGTTAATCAGAGCTCTGAGGTTGAGCTAACCTGAAGCGCATTAACTTGAATTCAAAATAAGATAGATCCAGATAGATTACCAAGCAAATATCCAAAGGTTCTCTAAATATATTGTTGATAAAATACTGGAATGTGGCGGGAGCATTACATAAGCCAAAACGCATTACAGTATATCCAAAAAGGCAGTACCTAGTATGGAAAGGTGTTAACCATTCATGCCCAGATTTAATTCTTATGAGGTTATATGCTCCTCTTAAATGTAATTTGGTAAATATTTTTGCACCCTGTAGTCTCTTTATCAATTCAGGGAAGAGAGGTAGGGGGTACCTATTCTTGACTGTTCTCTTATTCAATTCACGATAGTCAAGAGATTTGTCTTTGTTCTAGACAAAAAATCATCCTGCACTGGCTGGAGAAGAAGATGGTCTAATAAATCCTTTCTTCAAATTGTCATCTAAATATTCTTTAAAATGTGCTAATTCATCTTTGTAGAGGGGATAGACATGGCTTTAAAGGGACATAATACTCATATGCTAAATCAATTGAAACTGATGCAGTATAACTGTAAAAAGCTGACAGGAAAATATCACCTGGGCATCTCTATGTAAAAAAAGAAGATATTTTACCTCACAATTTTCCAGCTCACCAGAGTAAGTTCTGTGTAAAAAGATATACTTTAGCTGCTGTCCAGCTGCAGGTAAAAAAATAAATAAATTAAGAACTGAACAGCAGCCAATCAGCATAAGCAGTGCTAAGGTCATGAACTCTTTTACTGTGATCTCATGAGATTTCACTTAACTCTCATGAGATTTCATAGTAAACTTCCTTAAAGGGACAGTTCACCCAAAAACTTTCTCCCCTTTAAATTATTCCCAATGATGCTTTTTACCTGCTAGACAGCTAGAGTGTATTAAATTGGTTGCAAGTAGCTCCTTTACTCATATTTCAGCATTTGAAATAGCTGATTTAGCTTGTGGTTTCCCAACCTATACTGAAAGTTTTGATACTGGCGTATACGCTATTGACAAGCCTAAGTAAACACAGCCAGCAGAAGAGATTACACCCTCAGTGGGGGGCATGATAGTTAGGTAATAAAATTATAATTTTCCATTGTTCTGTCTATGTATTGAACTTTGGTGTTCCAGACAAATATAAGATAAGGAAGCAAGTCTGTGTACATAAAAGTGATAACATAATGAGATCTGATATTACATGAAGCTCAACCCATTGTAATAGGCTGTGGTTTCAAAGCACAAAACCAGCTACTTCAGATACACAAATAAACCAGAAAATGCAATTTCTCAAATATTTTATACTCTGCAGTTGGTATAACAAGTCATTTAAAATACATTTATGGAAAAACTATTTTACAGTGTACTGTCCCTTTAAACTAAAAAGGGAAATAACATGAGTATGCACGAAGCTCACTCCCTTGCCTGTACAGGGAGAGGCAAACTGATTTGCTGCTTAAAGTCCTTTGCAATGTGGTTTGAATACTTAGGACATTTTGAGGTAAAAAATATTTTTTTTTTACATACAGATGTTCAGGTGATATTTTCTAGTCAGCTTTTTAAAGCTATGTTGCATCACTTTAAAGTGTTTAAACATTTGGGTATTATGGCCCTTTAAGGTATAGTGGAACCAGGTATCAATTTGATAGGGCAATCATAGGATCTATGGGGTGGCAGTGTTTTAGCCTCCTTTTTGTCAAAAACGTCTGCAAAATCCATATAATGGGGTGATATAGTAGTTTCTGATAACTGAAAGATATAATGCGATGGATAACAGGTTTGAGTACAATAATGTGAGGCTAAGTTCATGGAGAGGTCATGCCAACTTATAGTTGGTTGATGTAATTTCAACCATTTTAGACCGAGAACAACTGGGAAAAGTTGTGAAGGTATTATATCGAAAGATATATGTTCTTTGTGACCAGTATTAGTAGTAACTGAAATGGGTACAGTAAGGTGTGTGATGGGGCCTGTGGAAATAGAGGATCCATCAATAACATGAATGACAATAGGTATTTTTTTTTTTAATGATAGAAATTTTATTCTTATTAACTAGATCCTTGTAAATGAATATGCCAGAGGCTCCTGAATTGATGGGGGCTTCAGTTGTAATGCGATGTTGATCCCACTGTAAAGAAATGTGTAGAACACAGTAAGTTGTCTTACAAGTATTATTTGATAAGATTTGTTCAAAAGATCTTAGCTTACCCTTCTTCTGGCTGGAGAGGATAGGACATGTCTTAACATCATGTCCATGAGCAGCACAGAACAGACAAAGGTTATTACTCCAAATGACACAGACCACCTTATTGCGCACTTTGACATAAGTGCTGACAGTCTGTGAGTATCCTACCTGAGGGGAAGTTACTGTATTCTGTGGGACCATATCTAGGAGATATTATGCCATTGGACCGCCTTCTTTTGTTCTTTTCTTTTTATCCAGAAATTATCCACATATCCTAAAGAGCTGTCTGTGATGTTTGTATTACCCAGCGTAATTATCATCAGCCTGATTTGTGGCGCCTCGGTAATTCTCATAATCATTGTTCACAGTAGGGACTGAGCATTCACACACTTTTTTCATTTATATGGATTTTTCTATTACCAGAGAGCATTTTGTTTGATAATTTTTTGGGGTTGTTTCTGATTGTTTTATATTCACTAATTATCACTGTATTTTATATTTTATATTTCGTATATTATATATATGTTGCATCACTTTATATATATATATATATCTTTTTCTTTGATCAATTTATATTATGTCACTTGGTTTTGCCCTTTTGGCTTTAGAGCTATATTTCTTGGACTGTTTGTATTTTTCACTTATTATTCTGCAGTCTCTACAAGATAGTCTTGGAACCTGAGAAAAATATAATATTCAACCTACCACTGATTAAGGATCTCCCATTAGTGATAATGTTTACAAAATGTTCTCTAAATTAGAAAATCTAATTAAAAAAGAACATAAACATTAGTGGGATGTTCATTTCCTGAAAAAGTATATTGAAAAAAAGATTATACCAAGAGGTTTACGTCTACTCAAGAATTGTCCATTTAAAAAGGATGAGACAATTTTGAAAGAATTGGAGAATATCTTGATTGAGTGCTCCTTGAAACGTATGGATCTCTTAGTTAAACATATACAGAACACGACTGATATTGAAATGAAAATTGACAACATTCAGAAAGAGATTGGTAAGTTTCAGGAGCTCCCAGATTATAAAAAAATAAATCATACTGTTATTGAGAGAGCTGGGATATATCAAAATGGAGAATACAAAGAAACAGAGGGGCGCCTCATGTGTGGTATCATCAGATGAAAAAGTGCATAACAAACAGCAATAGAGCCAAATGAGTACTCACATACTCCAGAAGCACACCTATGTGCTGGTAGGGACGGGCTGCAGATTTATAAAGGTGTAACAGCTCACCCCACAAACAGTGCTGTGGTGCTGAAAATGAAGTAAAAGACACAAAGAGAAAGCACTACATGTGCAGACCATTAAAGGTATAACCAGCTGTATTTTCTTAGTGATACAGATGGGTACTCACATACTCCAGGAGCACACTTATGTGCTGGTAGGGACAGGCTGCAAATTTTAGGCAGGTGTAACAGCTCACCCCAGATATGGTCTCTTGATGCTGTGAGAGCAGCAGTCCAAATAAACTGCACCAGGTTTCAGGAGAACCTCTTGTATATCAACAGAGGCAGTAGGTAGGTAGAGATATCCACTCAAAACGTATTTATAATAAAATACAAATATTTATTAAAAACAAAAGTAAAAAATACACAACACAACAGTTGTTGTAGTGGGTGGATAAAAAAGGGTTAACAATATGACCCCAATATTGCAACGCGTTTCTCGGTTTCAAACCATTTCATCAGGCATAAAATCACTCTCATTCCTACCTCTGCCTTAAAGGGCCATTATACACTCATTTTTTCTTTGCATAAATGTTTTGTAGATGATCTATTTATAAAGCCCATAAAGTTTTTTTTTTTTTAAAATGTATAATTTTGCTTATTTTTTAAAGAACATTGCTCTGATTTTCAGACTCCTAACCAAGCCCCAAAGTTTTATTTAAATACAGTCAGCTACCTTCTCCAGCTTGCTCCTGTTTGTGTAAAGGGTCTTTTCATATGCAAAAGAAGGGGGAGTGTCTTATTTCCCACTTGCAGTGGGCTTTCCAACTGCCTTTTCAACAGAGCTAAACTGAAAGCTTCTAAGTACGTTTTTAAACTATTTTATACCGGATTTTTATATCAGTATCTGTGCATCTTATTCTTTATAGTAGTGTCTATTACATGCAGTTATATGAAAATGAGTGTATACTGTCCCTTTAAATAACAAGCTAACAAACATTCACCTCCTTTCAAGGGGGTGTGTTCTCTAATTGATACCTAACACCTGTCTAGTATGACCAAGATTCCTAATTAGTGCATCTTACATAGATAGACAATGCTTTAACAATTAAAAATCTCTATACTTATTATAACCATCCCCAAACAATGATAGGGTATTCCTACATTTGACAATTATGTCTATGTATATAATAAAAGGTTTATACTGACCCACAATGTTGATAATATAGCCAGAAATATTGTGGTTAATTTTCCATAGAAATGGTTGAAATTTGCATTCACCGTTGATAGATGTAACAGTGATGTGTATATTCACTAGATTTTACTGATTCTCAACAAGAATGACATAAGATTGTAAATAATAAAAGGCAGAGGTAGGAATGAGAGTGATTTTATGCCTGATTAAACGGTTTGAAACCGAGAAACGCGTTGCAATATTGGGGTAATATTGTTAACCCTTTTATCCACCCACTACAACAACTGTTGTGTTGTGTATTTTTTACTTTTGTTTTTAATAAATATTTGTATTTTATTATAAATAAGTTTTGAGTGGATATCTCTACCTACCTACTGCCTCTGTTGATATACAAGAGGTTCTCCTGAAACCTGGTGCAGTTTATTTGGACTGCTGCTCTCACAGCATCAAGAGACCATATCTTGGGTGAGCTGTTACACCTGCCTAAAATTTGCAGCCTGTCCCTACCAGCACATAAGTGTGCTCCTGGAGTATGTGAGTACCCATCTGTATCACTAAGAAAATACTGCTGGTTATACCTTTAATGGTCTGCACATGTAGTGCTTTCTATTTGTGTCTTTTACTTCATTTTCAGCACCACAGCACTGTTTGAGGGGTGAGCTGTTACACCTTTATAAATCTGCAGCCCGTCCCTACCAGCACATAGGTGTGCTTCTGGAGTATGTGAGTACTCATTTGGCTCTATTGCTGTTTGTTATGCACTTTTTCATCTGATGATACCACACATGAGGCTCCCCTCTGTTTCTTTGTATTCTCTGTAGTTGTACCCGGATCAGTCGGCGAGGAGGAGGCAGCCATCACAGGAACACATTCCATACCTTTTAAAGACATTTTTTTCTATTTCTTTTATTTTAAAAGGGAATTGAGTTATTAAGACATCATTCATGCTTGTGAATTGTTTTTTATTATTTATATATAGATGTTTATGATTGCATTGATATACCTCTAGCGCCCCCTTATTTGTCATTAGGATATATCAAAATGACATCATTAAAGTCAAAACCAGTAAAATGGTCAGAGATAAGAATTATTTTAATACAGGCAATAAATAAATAAAATTACTAAGAGGTTAAAGATGGGGAGGAAGTTCCAAAACAGACACCTGATAATCATTTTAAGAATAAGAACCATTTTTCTAACAAAAATAAAAATAGAACTAAAAGTATCAAACGAAATGTGTATGAACCTAAATGTTGAAATGAAGGGAAAAAAATAATAATAATAAAATGAAATATTGAAATACTAATTGGAATCAGGGACAAGATACCAATTCTTATAAAACAGTAGTAAAAAAACAGTAGTATGGAAGGAAGACTTGTCTAGTGAACCTACTTATCCCAATAGGGGTGACTAGGAGAGAGAGGGAGAGTGGAATAAGTTTCTTAAAAAGAATACTCCAAAAAATAGAGGTATCATTATAATAGAGGTCCTAATTCTTATAAAGTATATGGGTCCCCATTGGCTTCAAGCTCTAATGAGATTAACCCAACTAAAAAAACTTTTGTTTTTTAGGACAGGGAAAGGTGAAAAATGTGAGAAATCTCAATCAATCACCCCAATGGAGAGAAAATTGGAAACAGAAAGAACCACAGTTAGAAATGTTCCCTTCAGAAGGGAGAATCCTGTGACACCGTTTAAAAGATCTTATGCAAAAGATGTGCAAAAGGAATGGTGGACTGGCCTTACCCGATATTAGGCTCTACAATCTAACCGCTTTAGCTAAAATAGCTTTGGGGTGGTTGAGTGGTTCAAACAAAGTATCTTCTGAGGCGATAGAAAGCACTCATAGCCCCTTTTGCGTTAAAAGCAGTTCTGCATTGTCCAATTAAAAAACTACCGTCAAATATTTTCAATCTTGTATCATTTAAAAATATTATTGTGGCATGGCAAAAGATTTGTAATATTTTAGATTTAGATTATAGACATTCAGCTTTCCTGCCAATCCAAGGTAATCCTGAGTTCATCCCAGGATTACAGGATCCAATATATCGGGACTGGGCTCAAAGGGGTCTTAAATATATATACCAGCTTGTTTCAACCTCAGGATATATTTCTTCTTTTATTGATATACTGAATGAATTTGAAATTCCTAGACATAGTCTATTTGCCTATTTACAAACACGACACTATATTAATTCACAATAGTGGAATAGCTATATGGATGTCCGGTGGTCTGAAATGCATGATTGCATTAAAAAAGCGGCAGTGGGCAAATTCACAATCTCACTTCTATATAATATTATGCTAGCAAAACAGGGACAAATTTTTTCCCAAAACTTGGTGTCTTTTTGGCTCCATTACTTTCCTCGTTTCGAACTAGCCAATATTTCCCAGAGCTTTTCCATTTTAGAGAAATTGAACATTTCAATTACTTGGAAAGAATCTCATACGAAATTACTACACAATACATATTTAACCCCACTTAAAATGTCTAAATTTTCTCTTTCGAGACAACAGTGGTGTCCAAAATGTCACCTATTAAATGCAGACATCTTACATATGGTTTTTTTACTGCCCAAAAATTAACCAACTCTGGAGTAAAGTTAATTACTGGTATAAAAGGCAGTTCTGTGACAGTTTTAAAATTCAACCTTATCATTTAGTCTTTTTGATACACCCAAATCGAGTTGAGGTCAAACCAAAGAATACCAGGATATTAAATACGATAATTATGATAATTAGAATTTTGATATTTAAAAACTGGAAAGATATATGCCCACCTAGATTTTCTTATTTTCGTAATATGCCCCTCCAACAACTAGTGTTTGAATCACATAATACTGTATTTCATTTTAAAGATAGAGCCAAGGAATTCATTAAAAATTGGAAACCTATAATTAATTTATATCCACTTATTATACAAAAGCAAATACTGGCCTCTTTGGGCAGGACAGTAGCCTATAGGAATTTTTTTGGTTATCAATTTTAAACACAATATTGAGCTGTCTCTGGCCTTGTCAATAAGGAGGGGGGAGGAGACGCATGTAACAGGAGCCTTTTCTTCTTTTTTTTTTTTTCTTTTTCTTCTTTTTTTTTTTGCTGTTGTTGTGTTTTGTTGTGTTTTGTTTTGTTTTGTCTAATGTTGTCTTATTTAATAATTGTAAAGTGTTTGTTATCTAAGTAGAAAACTATTCCTATAAGTGTATCTTGTCTTTGGCCTTAAATATTAATCAAAGTTACATATAGCAGATGATGTATGATATATGTATCTATATTTGATTTTGTCCTACATATGGTTTATATATAGTCATAGATTTATAAATGACAGGAAATCGGAGGGTCCGATTTGAAGTTTCTAAGTGGTTATTAAGACAAATGATCTATGTTATATTTGATGATTATGCATGTTATATATAGGTATTTATGTCATAATAGATTTAAGGCCGATTTGTAGACTACTTTATGGGCAAAAAGGCAGGGAAAGAGATGGTGTATTATGCTGGACTGTCATATATATTTTACCCTGTGAGGTGATGTTGGGGAAATTGTGCCCAAACTATGTATTATACACAATTGGTTAATAAAGAAAGATGGGGAAAAAAAGAGAGAGGGAGAGTGGAATAAGGTTCCTAAAAATAATACTCCAAAAAATAGAGGTAACTATCATTATAATAGAGGTCCTCATTTTTATAAAGTATATAGGTCCCCATTGGCTTCAAGCTCTAATGAGATTAACCCAACTAAAAAAAACTTTTTTTTTAGGACAGGGAAAGGTGAAAAATTTGATAAATCTCAATCAATCACCCCAATGGAGAGAAAATTGGAAACAAAAAGAACCACTGTTAGAAATGTTCCCTTGAGAAGGGAGAATTAAAAAGATCTTAAGCAAATGTGGCTGCTGGGGAAGGGCCAAGACCTGCAAAAAGAACAAATTGAAACAACTAGGGAAAGGGCTCTTTAATTTATCCAATCCCAAATTGACTGTTACTGAAATGAGAGTGCTAAACAGAGGTTTAAATTTCTCCCCATCTAATTTACATAATATTTTTTATTTATTTGTGTGTATACTAGCAAGTTTATCAGAAAATTATCGATGCAAAGATATTTTGCAGTTAAAAAACTGAAAGGTTTAAATTCTGAACCCATTCTTACTGATGATGTGCCTGAGAGGGGGGATCACTGAACATCTGTTTTGAACCCAATCATTTGGTAGATCATTTATATGAAGGGGTTTTGCATACTGATTTTCAACCTATCTCATCTTTTACTCCATAGGTCTCTACAAATAGTCATCTAGATATCTTTAGAAAGTACGCCTAGATTTGGAGTTTTGTCGGTAAAGACCTGCGGTGCTAACAAGCCTTTTTTTTCCCAGCGCACCCTTAAGACAATGCTGGTATTACGAGTTGTCTGAATGGCTGCATTAGCCTCAGAAAAGTGAGCGTTGAGCCAAATTTAGTTCCACTTCAACCCTCAATACCAGCGTTGCTTACGGTAGTGGTAAGCTGGAAAAATGTGCTTGTGCACGATTTCCCCATAGGATACAATGGGGCTGAGCTGGCTAAAAAAAACCTAACACCTGCAAAAAAGCAGCATTCAGCTCCTAACGCAGCCCCATTGTTTCCTATGGGGAAACACTTTCTAAGTCTACACCTAACACCCTAACATGAACCCCGAGTCTAAACACCCCTAATCTTACACTTATTAACCCCTAATCTGCTGCCCCCGCTATAGCTGACACCTGCATTATACTATTAACACCTAATCTTCCGCTCCGGACACCACCGCAACCTACATTATCCCTATGAACCCCTAATCTGCTGTCCCTAACATCGTCAACACCTATATTTATTAACCCCTAATCTGTCCCCCCCAACGTCGCTACCACCAAACTGCACTTATTAACCCCTAATCTGCCGACCAGACATCGCCACCACTATAATAAATGTATTAACCCATAAACCGCCGCACTCCAACCTCGCAAACACTATAATACATTTAATTAAACCCTAATCTGCCCTCCCTAACATCGCCGCCACCTACCTACAATTATTAACCCCTAATATGCCGCCCCCAACATTGCCGCTACTATAATAAAGTTATTAACCCCTAAACCTAAGTCTAACCCTAACCCTAACACCCCCCTTAGTTAAATATAATTTAAATAAAACTAACTAAAATTACTATCATTAAATAAATTAATCCTACTTAAAACTAAATACTTACCTATAAAATAAACCCTAATATAGCTACAATATAACTAATAGTTACATTGTAGCTATTTTAGGATTTATATTTATTTTACAGGCAAGTTTGTATTTATTTTAACTAGGTACAATAGCTATTAAATAGTTAATAACTATTTAATAGCTACCTAGTTAAAATAATTACAAAATTACCTGTAAAATAAATCCTAACCTAAGTTACAAATACACCTAACACTACACTATCAATAAATTAATTAAATAAATTAACTTAAATGATCTAAACTAAAATACAATTAAATAAATTAAACTATGATACAAAAAACAAACACTAAATTACAAAAAATAAAAAAATATTACAAGAATTTTAATCTAATTACACCTAATCTAAGCCCCCTAATTAAATAAAAAAGCCCCCCAAAATAATAAAATTCCCTACCCTAAACTAAATTACAAAGTAATCAGCTCTATTACCAGCCCTTAAAAGGGCTTTTTGCGGGGCATTGCCCCAAAGTAATCAGCTCTTTTACCTGTAAAAAAAAATACAATCCCCCCCAACATTACAACCCATCACCCACACACCCCTACTCTAAAACCCACCCGATTCCCCCTTAAAAAACCTAACACTACCCCCCTGAAGATCACCCTACCTTGAGCCGTGTTCAGCCAGCCGGCCACCGATGGGACAGAAGAGGACATCCGGACCGGCAGAAGTCTTCATCCTATTCGGGCAGAAGAGGACATCCGGACCGTCAGACATCTTCATCCAGGCGGCATCTTCTATCTTCATCCTTCCGGAGCAGAGCGGAGCCATCTTATATCCAGCCGACACGGAGCCATCCTCTTCTTCCGATGGACTAACGACGAATGAAGGTTCCTTTAAATGACGTCATCCAAGATGGCGTCCCTCGAATTCCGATTGGCTGATAGGATTCTATCAGCCAATCGGAATTAAGGTAGGAAAAATCTGATTGGTTGATTTAATCAGCCAATCAGATTGAAGTTCAATCCGATTGGCTGATTGGATGAGCCAATATAATGCGTGGTCAATTCTATTGGCTCATCCAATCAGCCAATCGGATTGAACTTCAATCTGATCGGGTGGGTTTTAGAGTAGGGGTGTGTGGGTGGTGGGTTGTAATGTTGGGGGGAGGATTGTATTTTTTTTACAGGTAAAAGAGCTGATTACTTTGGGGCAATGCCCTGCATAAAGCCCTTTTAAGGGCTGGTAATAGAGCTGATTACTTTGTAATTTAGTTTAGGGTAGGGAATTTTTATTATTTTGGGGGGCTTTTTGATTTTATTAGGGGGCTTAGATTAGGTGTAATTAGATTAAAATTCTTGTAATATTTTTTTATTTTTTGTAATTTAGTGTTTGTTTGTTTTTTGTATTATAGTTTAGTTTATTTAATTGTATTTTAGTTTAGATCATTGTAGTTAATTTATTTAATTATTTTATAGGTAAGTATTTAGTTTTAAATAGGATTCATTTATTTAATGATAGTAATTTTAGTTCGTTTTATTTAAATTATATTTAACTTAGGGGGGTGTTAGGGTTAGACTTAGGTTTAGGGGTTAATAACTTTATTATAGTAGGGGCGACGTTGGGGGCGGGAGATTAGGGGTTAATAATTGTAGGTAGGTGCGGGCAATGTTAGAGAGGGCAGATTTGGGGTTAATTAAATGTATTATAGTGTTTGCGAGGCTGGAGTGCAGCGGTTTAGGGGTTAATACATTTATTATAGTGGCGGCGATGTCCGGTCGGCAGATTAGGGGTTAATAAGTGTTGGTAGGTGGCGGCGACATTGGGGGGGGCAGATTAGGTGTAAATAAATATAATATAGGAGTCGGCAATGTTAGGGGCAGAAGATTAGGGGTTCATAGCTATAATGTAGGTGGTGGCGGTGTCCGGTCGGCAGATTAGGGGTTAAATATTTTTATTATAGGGTTTGCGATGTGGGGGGGGCCTAATAAATGTTGGTAGGTGGCGGCGACATTGGGGGGGCAGATTAGGAGTTAATAAATATAATATAGGAGTCGGCAATGTTAGGGGCAGAAGATTAGGGGTTCATAGCTATAATGTAGGTGGCGGCGGTGTCCGGTTGGCAGATTAGGGGTTAAATATTTTTATTATAGGGTTTGCGATGTGGGGGGGCCTCGGTTTAGAGGTTCATAGGTAGTTTATGGGTGTTAGTGTACTTTGTAGCACTGTAGTTAAGAGCTTTATGTTCCGGCGTTAGCCCATAAAACTCTTAACTACTGACTTTTTTTTGCGGTTGGAGTCTTGGCGGTAGAGGGTCTAACGCTCACTTCTTCCAAGACTCGTAATACTAGCGTTAGGCAAATCCCATAGAAAAGATAGGATACGCAATTGACGTAAGGGGATTTACGGTAGCCTCGAGTCGCGGAAAAAAAGTGAGCGGTAGACCCTTTCCTGCCTGACTCGTAATACCAGCAGGCATTAAAAAGCAGCGTTAGGACCCCTTAACGCTGCTTTTTAAGGCTAACGCAGAACTCCAAATCTAGGCGTATGTTCTTTCGGATTTAGAAAAAATTGACCATTTCAAATTTGAAAAGGGAAACCTTAAAGGGACACAAAACAAGTTGGTATAGAGACAAAATATAATAATATGTACTTTACTTAATTTACCTGCAAATTTATACTACAGTGTCTCACCATTAACCCTTTCTTTTTAGTTTATGAATTGTAAAGCTCTAACTCCCCCCACACATTTCCTTCTATGGCTGTATCTATATTTATTGTTGTTTTAGTAGAATGCAAAAATGCTCAGGGTTTATCTGCTGGAGCATGCCTAGAAGCTGTGAACTCAGTTGAAATACAATGCCTGTGTCTAAACACTGATAAGGGTATGTGAAGTTGGCTGCTCCAGGCAGCTCAGCTATGTAATTTCATTTTTATGCAAACTATTTTTTATTAATTAGCCCTTTTAGGATATGCACAGATCTCAACTAGTTTTATGTCCTTTAGTATTATTGAGACAGGCTGATAAAGGTGGTGGGGTGGTGATTCGGAAGAGACTGGACTATATCAAGGAAGACAATCGTATCCTTAATGATGAATCTTATTATAAAGTATTGCAGAACAATCCTACTATACAATATATAAATTAATTGATTAAATTAGTGGATGGTGGGCTGCTCCAGGGAATTTTAACTAAAAGGGAAAGGAATTTTCTCCTTCCTGAAAAACCTTTTGTAGCCTATTATTACCACTTACCAAAAATATATAAGAATCTAGAAGCATCACCAGGGAGACCTATTATCTCCGGTGTGGATTACCTTAACACTCATTTATCAATGTTTAGTGATCGTTTTTTAAAAAAATATGTAATTAATTAAGATTCTTATATAAGAGATACGACTGATCTACTTGATAAATTAAACTAAGTCCCTATTAGCAATAAAGAAAGATGGTGGATCAGTTACGATGTCATCGCACTTTATTCTAATATACAACATAACCTCGGATTGTTGTCGGTGAAATATTTTTTTTAGATTCAGAGATCTTCCTACCAGCCAAACAACTAGAATTCTTATTAGACTCCATCAAGTTTATCTTAACCCACAATTATTTTGTTTATTTAGATGTTTTATCTTCATATCTGTAGCCATGGTAACACGTTTTGCCACCAGCTTTGCTAACCTATTTATGTTTTTTTTTTGAGCAGAGTTTCATTTAATTCATCTCCTTTTCGGGCAAATGTTGTTTTCTATGGCTGTTTCATAGATGATTTCTTATTTATCTGGGAGGAATCAGGAATTTATGCAACATCTGAACTCCAATATGTGGGGTATCTCTTTATCTCACCAGATTGCAAAGGAATCAATAATTATTTTGGATGTTGCTCTAAAATGTGGTGTTGATGGTAATATAATATCTAAGAGCTATTTTAAAAAGGTGGATTCCAATATCTATAGCAATCATCACCCTAAATGGTAGGATAATATACCCTTCAGTCAATTCTGTAGGATTAGGTTTAACTGTTCAAATGTAGAAGACTTTTTGGACGAATCTAGAATATTAGAAAAGAGATTCTTAGATAAAAGGTATGAACCCAGGTCTAACCGTGTCAGTAGGGATAGAGCCCTAGCACTAAACAGGAATTCACTCTTTGAGAGAAAATCAAATGTTGATAAGTTAAATAATAAATTTGGAAATTCATCAGTTTATTACCAAATTTATTAGTAATTATAGAAATATTGATATTTTTAATAAACACTGGCCAATTTTATCCATGGACCCAATACTAAAGGATTTAATTGGTGATAGACCCATTTCTGTGTTTAAGAGGGCACCTACCTTGAAAAATGCTTTAGCACCCAGTAAGGTTGTTTCTACTGAACTATTTTCCAGGAGTTTCAAAAGGTGTTTTTAAATGTGGCAAGTCCAGATGTGGTATTTGTATGTTTTTAGATAATAAATACACTGAATTTAAATCAAATATAACAAATGAGACTTTCCCAATTAAATCGATTTTTTTTTGTTTTTCCTTTATCCTGATTATTTATTTTATTTAGTATATTCTGATTAATCAAGAATAGGGTTTTTCCTTAATTTCTTTTAAGTTCACGGATTTGTTAGTTAAATACAGTCTAATTTGGTCACTCTTTTACCTTTTAGCTTTATGGATTAATTATTATTTTTTATATTTTAGGATTATTGCACCTAAATCACATATATTTGTCTTTTCATATGTAACTGGAATACTTGTCCACTAGGTGTCAGTGTTCTTATATTACTGTGCAATGTAAGTGTTAATATCCTCCTTTTGAGTTATGTATTCCACACGCGGAGCCACTGTGGTTAACATTGTCACGTGACTCTGTTGCTGTTAGCATCACTTACGATCTGGGAAATTTTTAGTGTAGTTTTGGATTAACATCCGCTAGCAGTACGCATAGCACTCTGATTGGTATTTTTAAATATTCATTAGAATGGCGCGCTAATGACGTCACAGTTTATTGATTATGGCATGCATTATACTATTGAGAGGGGTATGTTTTGCCTTTGATTTGAGGTACCTAATTGAATCTTTTATATATCCTTTATTATAGGCAATACTTTAAAGGCTGTACTCTAACCTTTATGTTATGTTTAATCACTTGTCATTATGTTTTTAATTACTGATTGGCAATTATGTAAATTTGTATGTGTGTATATATGTCTGGGTATTATCACATTAACTTATGCTGCTTGAGGAAGCAAGTAAACCTTGCGAAAAGCATCCAGCTTGATTTTAATTGTGTAATACACTTTTTAATAAAATACTTGTTATCCGCGTGAGAAGGTTTTTAATCAATATTTAGCCTGTGATCCTGATTGGTGATTGGTGATTGCTGGGGGAGATCAGGAAACTATATTGGTGACCGGACTTGAGCTGACTGGGGAACTCCTAATGACCCAGACCATGTTATTGTGCACTTTGAGATAAGTGCTGACAGTCTGTGAGTATCCTACCTAAGGGGAAATCAGTGTATTCTGTGTTACCATATCTCAGAGATATTATGCCATTGGAGTGCCTTCTTTTTTTCTTTTCTTTTTATCCAGAAATTATCCACATTTCCTGAAGAGCTGCCTGTGGTGTTTCTCTTACCCAGTGGCACCTCTTAATCACTGTTCACAGTGGGGACTGACCATTCACACACTTTTTTCATTTATTACTAGTGATGTCCCGAACTGTTCGCCCGCGAACGGTTCACCGCGAACATAGATTGTTCGCGTTCGCCGCTGCGGGCGAACATATGCGATGTTCGATCCGCCCCTATGTGTCATCATTGAGGAAACTTTGACCCTGTATGTCACAGCCTTCTGACACATTTGAGCCAATCAGCAGCAGACACTCCCTCACAGACCCTCACAGCTTCTTGGCAGCAGCCATTTTAGACTCATTACGATCTTGCTTTCTTAGTGAGAGGAGCTTTTGTGTTGCTGCTGCTACCATTATAGGGAAATAGATAGCTAGGCTAGTGTATTTAGTGTCCACTGCAGTCCTGAAGGACTCATCTCATCTCTGCTGCAAGGACAGCATCCCAAAAAGCCCTTTTCAGGGCTATAACTTCAGTCGTTTTTTTTTTTTTATTTGCATTTGCCTGGCTTTCAGCCTGTGTGTGAGGCTCACAGCATATACTGTGATTAGTGCCACCACTGATATCTGCTTAACATTAATTTAAATTTAACCAACAAAAATTTGAAATTATTTTTCTAGTGTAATTTATTTTCATTTTCTATCAGGCCTGTGTCTCCGGCTCACACAGCATATACTGTGGTTCATTGCTCTGTGCCAGCCACCACTCATATCTGCTTATAACATTATTTTAAATTTAAAAAAAAAACTTTTAAATCATTTTGCTAGTGTAATCTAATTTAATTTTCTATCAGGCCTGTATGTTTCTGACTTACATAGCATACTGTGGTTAATTGCTGCCCTCATATGTGCTTAACCTTTTTTTAAATAAAAAAAAACCTTTAAATCATTTTGCTAGTGTAACCTAATTTTATTTTCTATCAGGCCTGTGTGTTTCTGACTTACAGAGCATACTGTGTTTAATTGCTGCCCTACCAAGGCTAGCAGCCACGACTCATATGTGCTTAACCTTTTTTTAAATTTAAAAAAAAAAAACTTTAAATCATTTTGCTAGTGTAATCTAATTTCATTTTCTATCAGGCCTGTGTGTTTCTGACTTACAGAGCATACTGTGGATAATTGCTGCCCTACCTAGGCTAGTAGCCACGACTCATATGTGCTTAACCTTTTTTTCAATAAAAAAAAAACCTTTAAATCATTTTGCTAGTGTAATCTAATTTTATTTTCTATCAGGCCTGTGTGTTTCAGACTTACAGAGCATACTGTGGTTAATTGCTGCCTGATGTAGCAGCCAGCCAGTGCCCCCACTCATATCTGCTTAACATTATTTTAAATTTAAATTAAAAACTTTTAAATTATTTTGCTACTGTAATCTAATTTCATTTTCTATCAGGCCTGTGTGTTTCTGACTTACACAGCATACTGTGGTAAATTGCTGCCCTACCTACCAGCCACGACTCATATAATGCTTAACATTATTTAAACTTTTTCAAACAAAACGTTAAAATCATTTTGCTAATGTAATCTAATTTCATTTTCTATCAGGTCTGTGTGTTTCTGACTTACACAGCATACTGTGGTTAATTGCTGCCCTACCTACCAGCCACGACTCATATCTGCTTAACATTATTTTAAATTTTTCCTAAAAAACATTTAAATCATTTTGCTAGTGTAATCTAATTTCATTTTCTATCAGGCGTGTGTGTTTCTGGCTTACTCAGCATACTGTGGTTAATTGCTGCCCTACCTACCAGCCACGAATCATATCTGCTTTACATAATTTTAAAGTTAAAAATAAATTTTTAAATCATTTTGCTAGTGTAATCTAATTTCTTTTTCCATCAGGCCTGTGTGTTTCTGGCCCACATCATATAGTGTGACTCAGATTAATAGCTCTTTTTTCCACCACTTATACAGGGAGTGTACAGAGAAAGACGACCACCACTGAACAAGACACACAAGCTGAAACGTCAAGACTGGGCCAAGAAATATCTCAAGACTGATTTTTCTAAGGTTTTATGGACTGATGAAATGAGAGTGAGTCTTGATGGGCCAGATGGATGGGCCCGTGGCTGGATTGGTAAAGGGCAGAGAGCTCCAGTCCGACTCAGACGCCAGCAAGGTGGAGGTGGAGTACTGGTTTGGGCTGGTATCATCAAAGATGAGCTTGTGGGGCCTTTTCGGGTTGAGGATGGAGTCAAGCTCAACTCCCAGTCCTACTGCCAGTTTCTGGAAGACACCTTCTTCAAGCAGTGGTACAGGAAGAAGTCTGCATCCTTCAAGAAAAACATGATTTTCATGCAGGACAATGCTCCATCACACGCGTCCAAGTACTCCACAGCGTGGCTGGCAAGAAAGGGTATAAAAGATGAAAATCTAATGACATGAAACCCATTGAGAACCTGTGGTCCATCATCAAATGTGAGATTTACAAGGAGGGAAAACAGTACACCTCTCTGAACAGTGTCTGGGAGGCTATGGTTGCTGCTGCACGCAATGTTGATGGTGAACAGATCAAAACACTGACAGAATCCATGGATGGCAGGCTTTTGAGTGTCCTTGCAAAGAAAGGTGGCTATATTGGTCACTGATTTGTTTTTGTTTTGTTTTTGAATGTCAGAAATGAATATTTGTGAATGTTGAGATGTTATATTGGTTTCACTGGTAAAAATAAATAATTGAAATGGGTATATATTTGTTTTTTGTTAAGTTGCCTAATAATTATGCACAGTAATAGTCACCTGCACACACAGATATACCCCTAAAATAGCTAAAACTAAAAACAAACTAAAAACTACTTCCAAAAATATTCAGCTTTGATATTAATGAGTGTTTTGGGTTAATTGAGAACATGGTTGTTGTTCAATAATAAAATTAATCCTCAAAAATACAACTTGCCTAATAATTCTGCACTCCCTGTATCTGGTGTAACAACATTAGTGTAAATTTTATTTTAGTTAACAGGCCAGCCTGCCACCACTAGTGCCAGCCTGTGTGTCAGGCTGCCAGCACATACTGTGCCTAGTTCTATCCTGAGTGCCATTACTCCTATCTGTTGTAACATTTTTGTAACTTTTTTAAAAACAAACTGTTACATCAGTCTGCTATTGTTATTTAATTGCAGTTGCGTGCTTGCCAGCGTGTGTGCCAGGCCCACTTGCTGCCAACTATTTCCACCAATCATATTTGTTATAACAGTATAGTAAATATTTAAAATAAATAATTTTTTGCCTGTGAATCATCAGTTTGCTAGTGCCTTTGAATTGCAGTTGCCTGCCTGCCAGCGTGTGTGCCAGGCCACTTGCCAACTAGTTAACCCAATCATATTTGTTCTAACAGTATTATAAATATTTAATATAAAAAATTCTTAGATTGTGAATCATCAGTCTGCTAGTGCCATTGAATTGCAGTTTCCTGCCTGCCAGCGTGTGTGCCAGGCCCACTAGCCAACTAGTGCCACAAATCATATTTGTTGTAACAGTATTGAAAATATTTAAAATCATAACTTTTTTGACTGTGAATCTTCAGTCTCCTAGTGTCATTGAATTGCAGTTGCCTGCCTGCCAGAATGTGTGCCAGGCCCACTTGCCAACTAGTTACACCAATCATATTAGTTGTAACAGTATTGTAAATATTTAAAATAAAAAATTCTTAGATTTTAAATCATCAGTCTGCTAGTGCCATTGAATTTCAGTTTCCTCCTGCCTACCAGCCTGTGTGCCAGGCCCACTTGCCAACTAGTTACACCAATCATATTTGTTGTAACAGTATTGTAAATATTTAAAATAAAAAATTCTTAGACTGTGAATCATCAGTCTGCTAGTGCCATTGAATTGCATTTTCCTCCTGCCTGCCAGCGTGTGTGCCAGGCCCACTAGGCAACTACTGCCACCAATCATATTTGTTGTAACAGTATTGAAAATATTTTAAATCATAACTTTTTTGACTGTGAATCATCAGTCTCCTAGTGCCATTGAATTGCAGTTGCCTGCCCGCCAGCGTGTGTGCCAGGCCCACTTGCCGTTTCCAACTAGTGCCACCAATCATAATTGTTCTAACAGTATTGTCAATTTTTTGGACTAAGAAGCATTACTCAGCTAGTGTAATCTAATTGCAGTTGCCTTCCTCCCAGCATGTGTGCCAGACAGGCCCATTTGCCAACTAGTGCCAACAATCATATTTGTTGCCACAGTACTTCTAATATTTAAAAAATAAACATTTTTGACTTAGAAACATCAGTCTTTTTTTTGTTGTCAGGCTCACAGCGTATACTGTGACCACTTGCCCAGTGCCACCACTTATAATTTGTTAAATAGTATTGTAAGTGTACATTTAAAAAAAAATGTCAGGCAGGCCACCCCGCAGGTTCCATCGTGGTCATGGTGCTGTGATTTCTTTAGACCCTACAAATATGCACATTGTTCAAACGCCGGGTGCCAGGGGGGATGCAAAAAGTTCTGAGGAGGACCTAGTTGAATGGCTAACACAGGACACCCAATCTTCTACAACTTCTGCTCCTAGTCCTCCTAACCTTGACGCACCATCTACGTCCAGCTGTGCTTTGGGCACGTCTCAAGTGACCAGTGCCACTCGTCCACCTGTCGCCACCACCAACACTAGCACCACAGCCGCTTCACTTGATCTGTCACAGGAGTTATTGACACATCAGTTGGAAGAAATGAGTGATGCGCAACCATCATTGACAGAGGATGTAGATAACAGTGATATGTCTCAGTCAGGCAACATTACAGACATGGAGGTACGGTGTGATGATGATGATGATGTTGTACCCGCTGCAGCTTCCTTTGTTGATGTGTCAGATACAAGTGAAGCGGTTGATGATGATGTGTCGGTGGATGTCACGTGGGTGTCTGCTAGAAGAGAAGAAGAAGAGGGGGAAAGTTCAGATGGGGAGACAGAGAGGAGGAGGAGGAGACAAGTTGGAAGCAGGGGGAGGTCATCGCAAGGAGCTAGTGGCACAGTCAGACAGCATGCATCGGCACCCGGGGTCAGCCAGACAGCACGCCGACGCCCATCAACGCATGCTGTTGCCACCACCACAATGCTGTCATCGCAAAGCTCAGCAGTGTGGCATTTCTTTTGTGTGTCTGCCTCTGACAACAGCGATGCCATTTGCAACCTGTGCCAAAAGAAACTGAGTCGTGGGAAGTCCAACACCCACCTAGGTACAACCGCTTTGCGAAGGCACATGGTCTCACATCACAAACGCCGATGGGAAGAACACATGAGTAGAAGCAGCACACAAACTCAAAGCCGCCCTCCTCCTCCTGCTCCAGCATATTCAGCCACATCAACCACTGCTGTCCTCCTTGCCCCCTCTCAAACATCCTCCACTGAGTCTCTCTTACGTAGCAGTTCCTGGTCATCTGCCCACAGTCAGGTGTCTGTCAAGGACATGTTTGATCGTAAGAAGCCAATTTGTCAAAGTCACCCTTTCAAAAAATTTGTATCTATTGGGACACCGCAGTGGAAGGTACCTGGCAGAAATTTATTTTCACAAAAGGCAATCCCAAACCTGTACTCTGTGGTGCGAAAGGAAGTAATGGCATGTCTGGCACTCAGCGTTGGGGCAAGGGTCCATTTGACCATGGATAGCTGGTCCGCAAAGCATGGTCAGGGCAGGTATATCACCTACACTGCGCATTGGGTCAACCTGCTGACGTCTGACAAGCATGGAATGCGTGGCTCTGCAGAAGAGTTGGTGACACTGTCATGACTTGCAGGCAGGCCTGCTGCTACCTCCTCTACTCCTCCTACTCCATCCTCTTCCATAACCTCTTCCATAACCTCTTCCTCGGCTGAGTCTTCTTCTGCTTCTGCGTCTTGCTCCACATCAATGGCACCCTCCCAGCTCCCCAGGTACTATTCCACATCCCGGATACGGCAGTGTCACGCCATCTTGGGGTTGACTTGCCTGAAAGCGGAGAGTCACACTGCACCAGCACTCCTGACCGCCCTGAACGCACAGGTGGATCAGTGGCTGACTCCGCACCAACTGGAGATTGGCAAGGTTGTTTCTGACAATGGAAGTAATTTGGTGGCGGCATTGAAATTGGGCAAGTTGACACATGTGCCGTGCATGGCACATGTGTGTAATCTGATTGTACAACGATTTGTGCATAAGTACCCAGGCTTACAGGACGTCTTGAAGCAGGCCAGGAAGGTGTGTGGCCATTTCAGGCGTTCCTACACGGCCAGGGCGCACTTGTCCAATATCCAGCATCGAAACAACCTGCCAGTGAGGCGCTTGATTTGCGACAGCCCGACATGGTGGAATTCAACACTCCAACAAGAAAAAGCTGTTAATGAGTATTTGTATGACCGGGGTGATAGGACAGCCTCTGGGGAGCTGGGGATTTTTTTGCCAAATTACTGGACACTCATGCGCAATGCCTGTAGGCTCATGCATCCTTTTGAGGAGGTGACAAACCTTGTCAGTCGCACAGAAGGCACCATCAGCGACATCATACCATTTGTTTTCTTCCTGGAGCGTGCCATGCGAAGAGTGCTGGATCAGGCCGTAGATGAGCGTGAAGAGGAAGAGATGTGGTGTCCATCACCACCACAAACAGCCTTATCAGCATCACTTGCTGGACCTGTGGCAATGCAGGAAGAGGATTGTGAGGAAGAGGAGTCAGAGGAGGAATGTGGCTTTGAGGAGGAGGAGGAGGAGGAGGAGGAAGACCAAGCACAACAGGCATCCCTGGGTGCTCGTTGTTGTCACCTCTCTGGTACCCATGGTGTTGTACATGGCTGGGGGGAAGAAGATACCCTCAGTGAGATCAGTGAGGACGAGGAACGGGACATGATTAGCTCGGCATCCAACCTTGTGCAAATGGGTTCTTTCATGCTGCCGTGCCTGTTGAGGGACCCTCGTATAAAAAAGCTGAAGGAGAATGACCTGTACTGGGTGTCCACGCTACTAGACCCCCGGTATAAGCATAAAGTGCCTGAAATGTTACCAAATTCCTGCAAGTCGGAAAGGATGGAGCATTTTAAAAATAAATTAAAAACTATGCTTTACACAGCGTATAAGGGTGATGTCACAGCACAACGGGAATGTAACAGGGGAAGAGATGAAAGTAATCCTCCTCCCACGACCACGGTGGCAAGGACAGGAAGCTTTCCTGACGTCTTGTTGATGGAGGACATGCAGACCTTTTTAACTCCTATGCATTGCCAGAGCCTTTCGGGATTCAGCCTCAGAGAAAGACTCAACCGACAGGTAGCAGACTACCTAGCATTAACTGCGGATCTCGACACTCTGAGGAGCGATGGACCCCTTGACTACTGGGTGTGCAGGCTTGACCTGTGGCCTGAGCTATCCCAATTTGCAATTGAACTTCTGGCCTGCCCTGCTTCAAGTGTCCTGTCCGAAAGGACCTTCAGTGCAGCAGGAGGTTTTGTCACTGAGAAGAGAAGTCACCTAGGTCAAAAAAGTCTTGACTATCTCACCTTTATTAAAATGAATGAGGGATGGATTCTGAAGGGACTGACATTGGGCGATACATTTGAGTAAAAAAGGCCTGATGAGCTGCCTTGGGCTACAACTGGTACACACGCTGGCTTTTTTTTTCTTATAATGCAGGATGACTTGCGTGACTTATCCGCCAACAACTAGTGTTCAAGACGCAAGCTTTTAGGGCACTTTCTAAATGTTTTACAAACATCAATTTTTCTGGCCGCTGCTACAGCAGTGGCTGCAACAATCCCACATTTTTCAGTCATTTGTACATGCCTATTTTTTCTGGCCTCTGCTGCTGCTCTGTGGCTACAAAACTCAAAGCAAAAAAAACCGCACATAACAGTGATTAAACTGTTAAGAATAGTACATCTTAACACACCACTCATATTTGGTGGACCATTAGATTGCACGTGCAGTGCCCCAAATTTGAAGGAGGAGGACCGACCAAGCATCTTTATCCGTCTCTTGGTTCCTCTAAATTATCTCCGGGTTCCATCTATCCCATACCTGTAGTGTAGTGGCATATGTGGTGTTTCATGCTGTTGTGCCTGTTGATGGTCGTGGCCCATCGTATAAAAAAAGGCTGAAGGAGAACGACCTGTACTGGGTGTCCAAGCACATTTTTTGTTCAATATTCCCGGTTCCTCTAAATTATCTTCGGGTTCCTCAAATCAATGCCATACCTGTACTCGATTGTGCAAAAGGATGGCATATGTGGTGTTTCATGCTGTTGTGCCTGTTGAGGTTCGTGGGCCATCTTATAAAAAGGCTGAAGGAGAACGACCTGTACTGGTTGTCCAAGCACATTTTTGGTTCAATATTGCCGGTTCCTCTAAATGATCTCCGGGTTCCTCAAATCAATGCCATACCTGTACTCAATTGTGTAAAAGGATGGCATATGTGGTGTTTCATGCTGTTGTGCCTGTTTCGGGTCGTGGGCCATCGTATAAAAAGGCTGAAGGAGAACGACCTGTATTGTGTGTCCAAGCACAATTTTTGTCCAATATTCCCGGTTACTCTAAATTATCTCCGGGTTCCTCAAATCAATGCCATACCGGTACTCGATTGTGCAAAAGGGTGGCATATATGGTGTTTCATGCTGTTGTGCCTGTTTCGGGTCGTGGGCCATCGTATAAAAAGGCTGAAGGAGAACGACCTGTATTGTGTGTCCAAGCACAATTTTTGTCCAATATTCCCGGTTACTCTAAATTATCTCCGGATTCCTCAAATCAATGCCATACCGGTACTCAATTGTGCAAAAGGGTGGCATATGTGGTGTTTCATGCTGTTGTTTCTGTTGAGGGTCCGGGACCCTCGTCTAAAAAGGCTGAAGGAGAACAAAATGTACTGGTTGTCCAAGCATCTTTTTCCATCTCCCGGTTCCTAAAAATTATCTCCGGGTTTCTAAAATGGATGCCATACCTGTACTCTATTGTGCAAAAGGATGGCATATGTGGTTTTTCCTGCAGTTGTTTCTGTTGAGGGTCCTGGAGCCTCTTATAAAAAGGCTGAAGGAGAACGACCTGTACTGTACTGGGTGTCCAAGCATGGTTTTTTGGCCAATTTCCTGGTTCCTAAAAATTATCTCCGGGTTTCTAAAATCAATGCCGTACCTGTACTCTATTGTTCAAAAGGATGCAAAATGTCCTCTTTCCTGCTGTTGTTTCTGTTGAGAGTCCTGGAGCCTCTTATAAAAAGGCTGAAGTAGAAAGAAGTGTACTGGGTGTCCAATCATTTTTTTTGGTTCAATTTCACGGTTCCTAACAATTATCTCTGGGTTTCTAAAATCAATGCCTTACCTGTACTCTATTGTTCAAAAGGATGCCATATGTCCTCTTTCCTGCTGTTGTTTCATATGAGGGTCCTGGAGCCTCTTATAAAAAGGCTGAAGTAGAAAGAAGTGTACTGGGTGTCCAATCATTTTTTTTGGTTCAATTTCACGGTTCCTAAAAATTATCTCTGGGTTTCTAAAATCAATTCCGTACCTGTACTCAATTGTTCAAAAGGATGCCATATGTCCTCTTTCCTGCTGTTGTTTCTGTTGAGGGTCCTGGAGCCTCTTATAAAAATGCTGAAGGAGAAAGAAGTGTACTGGGTGTCCAATCATTTTTTGGTTCAATTTCCCGGTTCCTAAAAATTATCTCCGGGTTTCTAAAATCAATGCCGTACCTGTACTTGATTGTGCAAAAGGATGGCATATGTGGTGTTTCATGCTGTTGTGCCTGTTGAGGTTCGTGGGCCATCTTATAAAAAGGCTGAAGGAGAACGACCTGTACTGGTTGTCCAAGCACTTTTTTGGTTCAATATTGCCGGTTCCTCTAAATGATCTCCGGGTTCCTCAAATCAATGCCATACCTGTACTCAATTGTGTAAAAGGATGGCATATGTGGTGTTTCATGCTGTTGTGCCTGTTTCGGGTCGTGGGCCATCGTATAAAAAGGCTGAAGGAGAACGACCTGTACTTTGTGTCCAAGCACAATTTTTGTCCAATATTCCCGGTTACTCTAAATTATCTCCGGGTTCCTCAAATCAATGCCATACCGGTACTCGATTGTGCAAAAGGGTGGCATATGTGGTGTTTCATGCTGTTGTGCCTGTTTTGGGTCGTGGGCCATCGTATAAAAAGGCTGAAGGAGAACAACCTGTACTGTGTGTCCAAGCACAATTTTTGTCCAATATTCCCGGTTACTCTAAATTATCTCCGGGTTCCTCAAATCAATGCCATACCGGAACTCAATTGTGCAAAAGGGTGGCATATGTGGTGTTTCATGCTGTTGTTTCTGTTGAGGGTCCGGGACCCTCGTCTAAAAAGGCTGAAGGAGAACAAAGTGTACTGGTTGTCCAAGCATCTTTTTCCATCTCCCGGTTCCTAAAAATTATCTCCGGGTTTCTAAAATGGATTCCATACCTGTACTCTATTGTGCAAAAGGATGGCATATGTGGTGTTTCCTGCAGTTGTTTCTGTTGAGGGTCCTGGAGCCTCTTATAAAAAGGCTGAAGGAGAACGACCTGTACTGTACTGGGTGTCCAAGTGATGGTTTTTTGGCCAATTTTCCGGTTCCTAAAAATTATCTCTGGGTTTCTAAAATCAATGCCGTACCTGTACTCTATTGTTCAAAAGGATGAAAAATGTCCTCTTTCCTGCTGTTGTTTCTGTTGAGAGTCCTGGAGCCTCTTATAAAAAGGCTGAAGGAGAAAGAAGTGTACTGGGTGTCCAATCATTTTTTTGGTTCAATTTCACGGTTCCTAACAATTATCTCCGGGTTTCTAAAATCAATGCCTTACCTGTACTCTATTGGTCAAAAGGATGCCATATGTCCTCTTTCCTGCTGTTGTTTCATATGAGGGTCCTGGAGCCTCTTATAAAAAGGCTGAAGTAGAAAGAAGTGTACTGGGTGTCCAATCATTTTTTTGGTTCAATTTCACGGTTCCTAAAAATTATCTCTGGGTTTCTAAAATCAATTCCGTACCTGTACTCTATTGTTCAAAAGGATGCCATATGTCCTCTTTCCTGCTGTTGTTTCTGTTGAGGGTCCTGGACCCTCTTATAAAAATGCTGAAGGAGAAAGAAGTGTACTGGGTGTCCAATCATTTTTTTGGTTCAATTTCCCGGTTCCTAAACATTATCTCCGGGTTTCTAAAATCAATGCCATACCTGTACTCTATTGTTCAAAAGGATGCAAAATGTCCTCTTTCCTGCTGTTGTTTCATATGAGGGTCCTGGAGCCTCTTATAAAAAGGCTGAAGGAGAACGACGTGTACTGGGTGTCCAATCATTTTTCTTGTTCAGTTTCCCGGTTCCTAAAAATTATCTCCGGGTTTCTAAAATCAATGCCGTACCTGTACTCTATTTTTCTAAAGGATGGTATATGTGGTGTTTCCTGCTGTTGTTTCTGTTGAGGGTCCTGGACCCCCTTATAAAAAGGCAGAAGGAGAACGACGTGTACTGGGTGTCCAATCATTTTTCTTGTTCAGTTTCCTGGTTCCTAAAAATTATCTCCGGGTTTCTAAAATCAATGCCGTACCTGTACTCTATTGTTCTAAAGGATGCCATATGTCCTCTTTCCTGCATTTGTTTCTGTTGAGGGTCCTGGACCCTCTTCTAAAAATGCAGAAGGAGAACGACCTGTACTGTACTGGGTGTCCAAGCATGTTTTTTTGTTCAATTTCACGGTTCCTAAAAATTATCTCTGTGTTACTAAAATCAAAGCCATACCTGTACTCTATTGTTCAAAAGGATGGCATATGTGGTGTTTCATGCTGTTGTGGCTGTTGAGGGTCGTGGGCCATCGTATAAAACGGCTGAAGGAGAATGACCTGTACTGCCTTGCTGCTCCTTTTAGGCAGGCCAGCTCTTTGCATACATGCCCACAGACTCTGTAACGGATGCCTCTTTTAGGGAGAGGTGCAGCCATAATGCAGGGTCAGAACCTCTGCCTGCAACTAGTATACTTGATTGTGCAAAAGGAAGTAACCTTACCATGGTTCCCTGACCGCACGTCTTGTTGTTATATTTTGGTGAGGGTAATCATGATGGCAATGTAGACCACCCCCGAGAGGCCTGGAAGTAACAGGGATGAAAGTGCTAAGAATAGTACTACTTTACACAACCGAGTTAGCCATGGGTCCCAGTCCAAGACCGCATGTCTTGTTGTTTTGTTTGGTGTGGCTAATCATGCAGGCCATATAGACATCCCACCATTAGGTGTTGTAACAGGTATTAAACTAATAAGAACAGTACTATTTAACACAACCTAGTTACCATAGGTCCCAGACCGCATGTCTTGTTATTATATTTTGTAAGGGTAATCATGCAGGCCATATGAGTAACAGGTATTAAAATGCTAAGAACAGTACTACTTAACACAACCTTACCATGAGTCCCAGACCCAGAGCATATGTCTTATTATTATATTTTGTAAGGGTAATCATGCAGGCCGTATAGACCTCCCCCGATAGGGTGAGTAACAGGTATTAAAATGCTAAGAACAGTACTACTTAACACAACCTAGTTACCATAGGTCCCAGAGCATATATCTTATTATTATATTTTGTAAGGGTAATCATGCAGGCCATATAGACCTCCCCCGATAGGGGGAGTAACAGGGATTAAAGTGCTAAGAAAAGTACTAATTAACACAAGCTAATTACCATGGGTCCCACACCGCGTGTCTTGTTGTTATACTTTGTCAGGGTAATCATGCAGGCCATATAGACCTCCCCCGATATGGGGAGTTACAGGGCTGAAAGTGCTAAGAATAGTACTACTTAACACAACCTAGTTACCATGGGTCCCAGACCGCATGTTTAATTATTATACTTTGTCAGGGTAATTATATATCTAACAAATCTATCTATTTATCTTCTATCAATTCTATCTAACTATCAATCTATGTATATCTATCTATCCTATCTATATTCTGTCTGGACTGTTTTGAGACAGCCACTTGTGTTTTTGACAAATGTGAAGTAGGAGGACAGACCAATCACAGGGATTAAACTGCGAAGAATAGTAATACTTAAGAAAACCTAGTTATACCAGAACCACCATGGGTCCCAGACCGCATGTTTGGTTGTTATACTTTGTCAGGGTAATCATGCAGGCCATATAGACCTCCCTTGATAGGGGGAGTAACAGGGATTAAAGTGCTAAGAATAGTACAACTTAACATAACCTAGTTAGCACTAGTTCCCAGACCGCATGTCTTATTGTTAAATTTTGGTAAGGTAATCATGCAGGCCATATAGACCTCCCACGATAGGGGGAGTAACAGGGATTAAAGTGCTTACAAAAGTACTACTTAACACAACCTAGTTACCATGGGTCCCAGACCGCGTGTCTTGTTGTTATACTTTGTCATGGTAATAATTCAGGCCATATAGACCTCCCCCGAAAGGAGGAGTTACAGGGATGAAAGTGCTAAGAATAGTACTACTTTACACAACCTAGTTACCATGGGTCCCAGACCGCATGTTTAGTTTTTATACTTTGTCAGGGTAGTTATATATCTAACAAATCTATCTGTTTATCTACTATCGATTCTATCTAACTATCAATCTATGTATATCTATCTATCCTATCTATCTATCTATCTATCTATCTATCTATCTATCTATCTATCTTCTGTCCGGACTGTTTTGAGACAGCCACTTGTGTTTTGGACAAATTTGAAGTAGGAGGACAGACCAATCACAGGGATTAAACTGCGAAGAATAGTAATACTTAAGAAAACCTAGTTATACCAGTACCACCATGGGTCCCAGACCGCCATGTTTGCTTGTTATACTTTGTCAGGGTAATCATGCAGGCCATATAGACCTCCCCCGATAAGGGGAGTTACAGGGATGAAAATGCTAAGAATAGTACTACTTAACACAACCTAGTTACCATGGGTCCCAGAACGCATGTTTTGTTGTTATACTTTGTCAGGTTAATGATGCAGGCCATATAGACCACCCTTGATAGGAGAAGTAACAGGGATTAAAGTGCTAATAATAGTAAAAATTACCACAACCTAGTTGACAGTGGTTCCCAGGCCGCATGTCTTGTTGTTATATTTTGCCAGGATAATCAGGCACGCCATATAGACCTCCCCCGATAGGGGGAGTAACATGGATTAAAGTGCTAAGAATAGTACTACTTAACACAACATAGTTACCATGGGTCCATGACCACATGTTTTGTTATTATACTTTGTCGGGGTAATCATGCACGCCATATAGACCTCCCTTGATAGGGGGAGTAACAGGGATTACAGTTCTAAGAGTAGTACTACTTAACACAACCTAGTTACCATGGGTCCCACACCGCATGTTTTGTTGTTATATTTTGTCAGGGTAATCATGAAGGCCATATAGACCTCCACCGAAAGGGGGTGTCAGAGGGCTTAAACTGCTAAGAAAAGTTTTACTTAACACAACCTAGTTACCATGGGTCCCAGACAGCATGTCTTGTTTTTATATTTTGTCGGGGTAATAATGCAGGCCATATAGACCTCCCACGATAGGAGGAGTTACAGGGATGAAAGTGCTAAGAATAGTACTACTTAACACAACCTAGTTAGCATGGGTCCCACACCGCATGTTTTGTTGTTATACTTTGTCAGGGTAATCATGCAAGCCATATAGAACTCCACCAAAAGGGGGAGTAAGAGGGATTAAACTGCTAAGAAAAGTTTTACTTAACCCAACCTAGTTACCATGGGTCCCAGACCGCGTGTCTTGTTGTTATACTTTGTCATGGTAATCATGCAGGCCATATAGACCTCCACCGATAGGAGAGTTACAGGGCTGAAAGTGCTAAGAATAGTACTACTTAACACAACCTAGTTACCATGGGTCCCAGAACGCATGTTTTGTTGTTATACTTTGTCAGGTTAATGATGCAGGCCATATAGACCACCCTTGATAGGAGAAGTAACAGGGATTAAAGTGCTAAGAATAGTACAACTTAACACAACCTAGTTAACATTAACTGTGGTTCCCAGACCGCATGTCTTGTTGTTAGATTTTGTCAGGATAATCAGCCAGGCCATATAGACCGCCCCCGATAGGGATAGTAACAGGGATTAAAGTGCTAATAATAGTAAAAATTACCACAACCTAGTTGACAGTGGTTCCCAGGCCGCATGTCTTGTTGTTATATTTTGCCAGGATAATCAGGCACGCCATATAGACCTCCCCCGATAGGGGGAGTAACAGGGATTAAAGTGCTAAGAATAGTACTACTTAACACAACCTAGTTACCATGGGTCCATGACCACATGTTTTGTTATTATACTTTGTCGGGGTAATCATGCACGCCATATAGACCTCCCTTGATAGGGGGAGTAACAGGGATTAAAGTGCTAAGAAAAGTACTAATTAACACAAGCTAATTACCATGGGTCCCACACCGCGTGTCTTGTTGTTATACTTTGTCAGGGTAATCATGCAGGCCATATAGACCTCCCCCGATATGGGGAGTTACAGGGCTGAAAGTGCTAAGAATAGTACTACTTAACACAACCTAGTTACCATGGGTCCCAGACCGCATGTTTAATTATTATACTTTGTCAGGGTAATTATATATCTAACAAATCTATCTATTTATCTTCTATCAATTCTATCTAACTATCAATCTATGTATATCTATCTATCCTATCTATATTCTGTCTGGACTGTTTTGAGACAGCCACTTGTGTTTTTGACAAATGTGAAGTAGGAGGACAGACCAATCACAGGGATTAAACTGCGAAGAATAGTAATACTTAAGAAAACCTAGTTATACCAGAACCACCATGGGTCCCAGACCGCATGTTTGGTTGTTATACTTTGTCAGGGTAATCATGCAGGCCATATAGACCTCCCTTGATAGGGGGAGTAACAGGGATTAAAGTGCTAAGAATAGTACAACTTAACATAACCTAGTTAGCACTAGTTCCCAGACCGCATGTCTTATTGTTAAATTTTGGTAAGGTAATCATGCAGGCCATATAGACCTCCCACGATAGGGGGAGTAACAGGGATTAAAGTGCTTACAAAAGTACTACTTAACACAACCTAGTTACCATGGGTCCCAGACCGCGTGTCTTGTTGTTATACTTTGTCATGGTAATAATTCAGGCCATATAGACCTCCCCCGAAAGGAGGAGTTACAGGGATGAAAGTGCTAAGAATAGTACTACTTTACACAACCTAGTTACCATGGGTCCCAGACCGCATGTTTAGTTTTTATACTTTGTCAGGGTAGTTATATATCTAACAAATCTATCTGTTTATCTACTATCGATTCTATCTAACTATCAATCTATGTATATCTATCTATCCTATCTATCTATCTATCTATCTATCTATCTTCTGTCCGGACTGTTTTGAGACAGCCACTTGTGTTTTGGACAAATTTGAAGTAGGAGGACAGACCAATCACAGGGATTAAACTGCGAAGAATAGTAATACTTAAGAAAACCTAGTTATACCAGTACCACCATGGGTCCCAGACCGCCATGTTTGCTTGTTATACTTTGTCAGGGTAATCATGCAGGCCATATAGACCTCCCCCGATAAGGGGAGTTACAGGGATGAAAATGCTAAGAATAGTACTACTTAACACAACCTAGTTACCATGGGTCCCAGAACGCATGTTTTGTTGTTATACTTTGTCAGGTTAATGATGCAGGCCATATAGACCACCCTTGATAGGAGAAGTAACAGGGATTAAAGTGCTAATAATAGTAAAAATTACCACAACCTAGTTGACAGTGGTTCCCAGGCCGCATGTCTTGTTGTTATATTTTGCCAGGATAATCAGGCACGCCATATAGACCTCCCCCGATAGGGGGAGTAACATGGATTAAAGTGCTAAGAATAGTACTACTTAACACAACATAGTTACCATGGGTCCATGACCACATGTTTTGTTATTATACTTTGTCGGGGTAATCATGCACGCCATATAGACCTCCCTTGATAGGGGGAGTAACAGGGATTACAGTTCTAAGAGTAGTACTACTTAACACAACCTAGTTACCATGGGTCCCACACCGCATGTTTTGTTGTTATATTTTGTCAGGGTAATCATGAAGGCCATATAGACCTCCACCGAAAGGGGGTGTCAGAGGGCTTAAACTGCTAAGAAAAGTTTTACTTAACACAACCTAGTTACCATGGGTCCCAGACAGCATGTCTTGTTTTTATATTTTGTCGGGGTAATAATGCAGGCCATATAGACCTCCCACGATAGGAGGAGTTACAGGGATGAAAGTGCTAAGAATAGTACTACTTAACACAACCTAGTTAGCATGGGTCCCACACCGCATGTTTTGTTGTTATACTTTGTCAGGGTAATCATGCAAGCCATATAGAACTCCACCAAAAGGGGGAGTAAGAGGGATTAAACTGCTAAGAAAAGTTTTACTTAACCCAACCTAGTTACCATGGGTCCCAGACCGCGTGTCTTGTTGTTATACTTTGTCATGGTAATCATGCAGGCCATATAGACCTCCACCGATAGGAGAGTTACAGGGCTGAAAGTGCTAAGAATAGTACTACTTAACACAACCTAGTTACCATGGGTCCCAGAACGCATGTTTTGTTGTTATACTTTGTCAGGTTAATGATGCAGGCCATATAGACCACCCTTGATAGGAGAAGTAACAGGGATTAAAGTGCTAAGAATAGTACAACTTAACACAACCTAGTTAACATTAACTGTGGTTCCCAGACCGCATGTCTTGTTGTTAGATTTTGTCAGGATAATCAGCCAGGCCATATAGACCGCCCCCGATAGGGATAGTAACAGGGATTAAAGTGCTAATAATAGTAAAAATTACCACAACCTAGTTGACAGTGGTTCCCAGGCCGCATGTCTTGTTGTTATATTTTGCCAGGATAATCAGGCACGCCATATAGACCTCCCCCGATAGGGGGAGTAACAGGGATTAAAGTGCTAAGAATAGTACTACTTAACACAACCTAGTTACCATGGGTCCATGACCACATGTTTTGTTATTATACTTTGTCGGGGTAATCATGCACGCCATATAGACCTCCCTTGATAGGGGGAGTAACAGGGATTACAGTTCTAAGAGTAGTACTACTTAACACAACCTAGTTACCATGGGTCCCACACCGCATGTTTTGTTGTTATATTTTGTCAGGGTAATCATGAAGGCCATATAGACCTCCACCGAAAGGGGGTGTCAGAGGGCTTAAACTGCTAAGAAAAGTTTTACTTAACACAACCTAGTTACCATGGGTCCCAGACAGCATGTCTTGTTGTTATATTTTGTCGGGGTAATAATGCAGGCCATATAGACCTCCCACGATAGGAGGAGTTACAGGGATGAAAGTGCTAAGAATAGTACTACTTAACACAACCTAGTTAGCATGGGTCCCATACCGCATGTTTTGTTGTTATACTTTGTCAGGGTAATCATGTAAGCCATATAGAACTCCACCAAAAGGGGGAGTAAGAGGGATTAAACTGCTAAGAAAAGTTTTACTTAACACAACCTAGTTACCATGGGTCCCAGACCGCGTGTCTTGTTGTTATACTTTGTCATGGTAATCATGCAGGCCATATAGACCTCCACCGATAGGAGAGTTACAGGGCTGAAAGTGCTAAGAATAGTACTACTTAACACAACCTAGTTACCATGGGTCCCAGACCACATGTTTAATTATTATACTTTGTCAGGGTAATTATATAGCTAACAAATCTATCTATTTATCTATCTATTTAATCTATCGATTCTATCTAACTATCAATCTATGTATATCTATCTATCCTATCTATCTATCTCGTGTCCGGACTGTTTTGAGACAGCCACTTGTGTTTTTGACAAATTTGAAGTAGGAGGACAGACCAATCATCTTCTTCCATCTCCCGGTTCCAAAAATGCAGGCCATATAGACCTCCCCCGATAGGGGGAGTAACAGGTTGTAGTAAACTGCTAAGAATAGTACTACTTAACACACCACGGGTCACAGACCGCATGTCTTATTGTTATACTCTGTCAGGGAAATTATATATATTTCAAATCTATCTATTTATCTATCAAATCGATCTAACTATCAAACGTATCTATCAAATGTATATTGCACCTATTGATCGATGTAATTCGTATCTATGGAATGTATATTACATCTTTTGGTTGATGTAATTCGTATCTATCAAATGTATATTGCATCTTTGGATCGATAACATTCGTATCTATCAAATGGATATTGCATCTATTGATCTATGTAATTTGTATCGATCAGATGTATATTGCATCGATTGAGCTATGTAATCTATGTATCTATCTATCAAATCTATCTATCTCATGGTTGTGCAAATGGACTGTTTGCGGTTGTTTGCGGTGCGTTACACTTGGAGTTTGGTCTGTCACTGTGAAGCGGGCGTAACCCTTACACTACCTGATAGATACGACATCATAACTGATGTTTTAAAGCACGTTATTGCAAACAATTTAGGAATGTTAGGTGATTTAGGCCCTTTATGGGTTAAAAGCAGACTCAACTATGTAATTTTCCATGGGAGTTTTGACATGGATCCCCCTCCAGCATGCCACAGTCCATGTGTTAGTCCTCTTGAAACAACTTTTCCATCACTATTGTGGCCAGAAAGAGTCCTTGTAGGTTTTAAAGTTCGCCTGCCTATTGAATTCAATGGCGGTTCGCGAACCGAAATTTTTAAGTTCGCAACATCACTATTTATTACTTCTACGTCAGGCCTTCTCTTCGGCCATTAAGGGGCCTCTGATTAATCCAATCTCCATGATTTCATCTGTGTTATTAAATGATTGAGAAGTAGGAGGAACAGAGGTTCTTTTTCGGGTAAAATTATTAGTATTCCTTTTAGCATGTCTCCTTTTAGCATGGCTGCTAAGGCAGAGGGTAAATCTACCTTAGCTAGTACATATTTTAGGGTGTCTGATAAACCAAACCTGTATTGGTTTCGTAAGGATATATATTGCTCCAGAGAGTGTCCTTTGCCCATCTCTTAAATTCGACTATGTAATCTTCCACTGGTCTTTTTCCTTGTTTCAAAGTCATCATGGTTATTTTAGCAGTAATATGCTCATTGGGATCATCGTAACAAAGCCATGGCATTAAAGAATGCATCCAAAGAATCAAGAATAGGGTCATTTGCTTCAAAGGAAGTATTGGCCCATGCTCTGGGTTAATCTCTCATATAGGATATGGTGGTAAGGACTTTCTTTCACTCAGTTAAATATGTTGTAGGTCTAAGGGTAAATAATAACAGACATGCATTTTTAAATTCCCTAAAACATTTCCGGTCTCTGTAGTATCTGATTTGAATGTTAGTGTTTCTTTAATAAATAATCAAAGATTTTGATTTTCTGCATGCAAATCCCTAAGACCTTGTGAAATTAGTTCAACCCTCTGGGACAGACTAAGCACATGGTTTGCTAACTGGGCAGGATCCATTCTTTTTGGGCTTGGTAATATGTAACGATCCTTTTACCTTCTTGGATCTATGGCAGAGTACAATTGCATAGTTTAATTAATTTGTACACAATGGAGATAATTCAAGGGTTAATGTCACACCAGTTGATCCCTTAAGAAACATTATAGTTGTAAGTGTAGCTGTTAAAAAGTTACCCCTAAACAACTTTAAATTAGGAGTAACTATTCTGCAACATATTCAAATCAGCTAATAGGATGGTAGATGCTTTCATCATATTGGCTGATTTGAATTTGTCAGCCTATAGGAATGCAAGGGTACCCCCATATAAAAGGAGTATGTCATGATCCGATCATTGCTGTGTCACCATGGCTCCCGGATCTCTCTCTCTCCTTTTTCGCTGCGTCACATTGCCTAGTAACATGACGCGGCCTTCCTGTGTCACGCCCCCTAAGTCGTCATGGCCTTTAAATCTCTGGCGGGACTTCTCTCTGGTGCCCATTTTTCTGATATCGCTCCCTGCTTCCTGGCTCGTATACTGACCGTGAGGGCCTTATCCTTAAACCTGCCTAAAGAGACTTTGACCATTGCTTTGCCTGACCACTCTGTTGCCAAATCTTTAAACCTGCTTAAAGGGGCATTGACCATTGCTTTGCATGACCATTCTGTTGCCGAATCCTTAAACCTGCTTAAAGGGACATTGACCATTGCTTTGCCTGACCACTCTGTTGCTGAATTCTTAAACCTGCTTAAAGGGACATTGACTGCTGCTTTGCCTGACCACTCTGTTGCCTAATCCTTAAACCTGCTTAAAGGGACATTGACCATTGCTTTGCCGGACCACTCTGTTGCCGAATCCTTAAACCTGCTTAAAGGGACATTGACCATTGCTAAGCTTGTCCACTCTGTTGCCGAATCCTTAAACCTGCTTAAAGGGACATTGACCATTGCTAAGCTTGACCACTCTGTTGCTGAATCCTTAAACCTGCTTAAAGGGACAATGACCATTGCTTTCCCTGACCACTCTATAACGGATCATCCTCTGCCTGCTTTAAAGTGATACTGATCTCTGCTTTGCCTGACCACTCTAACGGAATATCCTCAGCCTGCTTTAAGTTTCTGTACATTGTACCTGTTCCCATGGCCCTGCATCATCTGTGAGTACACAGTTTTCTTTTCCTGCATACTAACTGTTTTTTCTTTTCTGAGTGGGTCACATCCTGCTTTTCTCTCAGTGTGCTAGCGTGTGTGTCAATTATCACTCTAGCAGACTACAAAGTCTGGTTGCTCCACTACAATCCAACCCTACCTCAATGGCCTCGCCCTCCTCTTCTGTTCCTGCAACCCTTCCACAAGGGCAAATTGGCCCCAGGATACCCCTTCATGACAAATATGATGGTAATCCTGAAGACTGTCGGGGTTTTTTGAAACAGTGCACCTTCATTTTCACAACAGCGCTGTTCTTTTTACTACACCTTCTTCTAGGATAACATTCCTTATTTCCTTGATGAAAGGAAGATCCCTGGCCTGGGTATCCCCTTTATTGGAAAAGAATGATCCTATACTTCAAGATGTAGATTCCTTCCTGTCTGTATTTTCTTTTGTTTTTGACAAACCTGGGAGATCCTCAGCTGTGGAAGCTTGTCTTTTAGATCTATGTCAAGGAAGCCAGTCAGTGGCTCAGCGTGCAATTGAATTCCACACACTTCCCGCAGAGATCTCTTGAAATCAGGGAGCCCTTAGATCAGCTTTTCGTAAGGGTCTCTCTAAACATCTCAAAGACAAACTAGTATATCAGGATCTTCCAGAATCCCTTGAAGGTCTTATCAATCTATGTATCAGGCTTGATGCTAGGTATTGCGAATGACACAAAGAAAGAGAGAGAGCCTGCAAGCCTTTGCCCCGATCTTCCTTCATCCTAGCACCCCGTTTCTCCAACCCTGTGTCTCAATCTTCCTCCTCTGCTGATCAAACAGAACCTATGGAAGTTGGTACCATAAGGTTAACAGTGACCGAATGCCAGAGAAGACATTCACTTGGTCTATGCCTATACTGTGGTCTTAAGGGACACTTGTTGAGGGACTGTCCCATCAGACCAATACAAGCCAGGGCTTAACTCCAGATCGAGGGACTGAGTTAAGCCAAATAGAAATTTCTTCACTCAACAACAAACTCTTTGTGCCGGTGACTCTTCACCTAGGAGATTGCAAGGTTTATACTCAAGGCCTCATTGATTCCGGTGCTGGAGGTGTGTTCATAGATTCTACCTTTGTAACTGCACAAGATCAAAAGGATACTCTGTCAAGGTCTCCACTCTCAGTGGTGATCCGCTGGGTTCTGGAATTATTCAGTTTTTTTCTAAGCCATTACAATTCTACATAGGAGTTCTCCATTCTGAAACAATCAGTTTTGATGTCATTCTGACTCCTCAATTTCCCATAATTTTGGGCCTCCCCTGGCTCCAGTTACGCAACCCTACATTTTCCTAGGCGCTAGGTGAACTCACTTGTTGGGGTTCTTAATGTTTGATCAACTGTTTACATAGTCCTGTCAAACTTCCTGTCACCATAGCACTTGCCATGGAAACCTCTAGTTCCTGACCAACTTCCTACCTGGACTTTCTTGATGTGTTTTACAAAAAAGAGGCAGAACGCCTCCCTCCACATCGTCCTTTCGATTATCCCATTGACTTGCTCCCTGGAGCTCCTTTGACCCGTGGCAAGACTTATCCTCTTTCCAGACCCGAAAACCTTGCCCTGGAAGAGTATATCAAGGATAACCTGGCTAGAGGTTTTATAAAACCTTCTTCTTCACCTGTAGGGGCTGGCTTCTTTTTTGTGGAAACAAATGATGGAGGCCTTCGACCCCGTATAGACTTTAGAGGTCTAAATCAGATCACTGTAAAGAACAGTTACCCATTACCACTAATTCCTGAATTGTTCACTTATCTGCAAGGATCCACAATATTCACCAAATGGGATCTATGAGGCGCATACAACGTCATCCGAATGCGCAGGGGAGATGAATGGAAGACAGCTTTTAATACCCGCTTTGGGCATTATGAATATCTGGTCATGCCTTTTGTGCTCTGCAATGCCCCCCGCAGTGTTCCAACACTTTGTGAATGGGATTTTCCGGGTTTATTTGAATATCTTTGTTATCATCTACCTTGACGATATCCTCATCTTTTCACAAACCTACCAAGATCATGTATCCCATGTCAGGAAAGTACTTCAATGTCTCAGAGACAATCATCTTTTTGCCAAGATGGAAAAATGTTCCTTTCACCAGGATTCTGTTCACTTCCTAGGATACGTAATATCCAAGACAGGCTTTGAAATGGATCCAACTAAACTTTGGCCATTATCGAATGACCTAGACCTGACTCCCTTAAGGCTCTCCAACATTTCCTGGGCTTTGTCAGTTACTACAGGAAGTTTATCAAAGGTTTTGCCACCATTACGGCACCCCTTATTCCCTGACTAGAAAGGGGCAAAACTGCAAAGAGGGGTCCCCAGATGCTATTCAAGATTTTGATTCTCTAAAAAAGGCTTTTACTTCTGCACCCATTCTTCTTCATCCTAATCCTGAATTCCAGATTCACCCCGTCGGTTTCTTCTCCAAGAAGTTCACCTCTTCTGAATTAAATTATAATGTGGGCAACAAGGAGTTGTTGGCTATTAAAATGTCCTTAGACGGATGGAGACATTGGTTGGAGGGTACCACTCAACCCTTCTCGATTATTACTGATCATAAGAACCTACTTTACCTCAAGACTGCCAAACGTTTAAACTCCTGGCAAGCTCGACGGTCCTTGTATTTCTCTCGTTTCCACTATGTTTTATCCTACATAACTGGCACGAAGAATATCAAGGCAGATGCTTTGTCAAGACAGTTCCAATCCACTAATTCTCCAGAATCTGGCAATATTCTCCATCCTCATGAGATCATAGCTCAACTATCAGTCTCTACCTTACAAGATTTACAAGCTGCAACCTTAAGCAATATGTCTGGTGGCCCTCTTTAACTCCAGACATCAAAGATTATGTTTATGCTTGTACTGTATGTTCATCCAACAAGATACCTTGTCATCTACCTTCTGGCTTGCTCCAACCTCTACCTATTCCTCACCAGGCATGGACTCATTTATCCATGGATTTCATTACTGATCTCCCTCTCTCAGCAGGAAACAATACTGTTTGGGTTATAGTCGACAGATTCACCAAATCAGCCCATTTTGTTCCATTGTCTGGCTTACCCTCTGTTAAAACCCTTTCCGAACTTTTTATTCAGCATGTAGTGAGATTGCATGGTTTTCCACTTAATATCGTCTCTGAGAGAGGGGTTCAGTTTGTTTCACAGTTTTGGAAATCTCTTTGTAAACAATTTGGTACTACCATTTCATTGTCTACATCTCATCACCCACAGTCCAATGGCCAAACCGAGAGGGTCAACCAGTGTTTGGAAACATATCTCAGGCATTATGTGGATCTTCACCACTCTAACTGGACCCACTTCTTGCCTCTTGCTGAATTGGCTCATAATGCTTGCTACAATACTTCTCTTAAGACCTCACCCTTTAAAGTAGCATACGGATTCCAGCCTAGAACATTTCCTATTCTCACCTCATCTACTGAAATTCCCGCTGCTGATCTCTCTGTCCATAGACTTTGTCGTCATTGGCGAAAGATCCGCCTTCTCCTCTCCAAAGCTTCTAACTAATATAAATACTATGCTGATCGCAATTGATAGGGGGCCCATAAGTACCGTCCTGGAGAAAAAGTTTGGGTTTCCACACATCATCTTCGTCTCAAGCAACCTTCTACTAAACTGGGACCCCGTTATGTGGGTCCTTTCCGAATCTTGAGTCAGGTTTGCTCTAATGCTTATCGTATTGCTCTACCTAAGACTCTAAAAGCTCATCCAGTTTTCCACGTCTCTCTTCTTAAACCAGTCACTTTTATTTTTAAATTGTTTTTATTAAGATTTTATAAGAATAACAACAAACACAGGCATATACAAGCAACACATAAGTATTATCATCATATTCCCAATTCCTTGGAGGTGTAATCACATATAATGGTAAAGGAAAGGAAGATAACAAATAACAGTTTTGTGCAGTGATAGGTAAGTAATAGACCCTGGCTGTCTACTATAGTCCTAAACCCACAGTATGCCACTGCTATGCAATTTTGTTAACTCTTCTCACTCTTGCTTCATGGTGCATAATAAATGGCTCCCACTGTATAATGAAATTCTCCTTAGCGTTTAAAGTTTCTGCTGCCATGCTTGCCATTTCATAATGGTGTGTTATCTTTTTTTAAATGAATGCAAAACTAGGGGGTATAGATTTCCAGAATTACGCTAATCCTAACAATTGTGCAGATAGTCATAATTCGTTTTTGGTGTCTTTTTAGAATATGTGGTGTCGGAAAGTGTAGTAACGCTTGTTCAGGAGATAATGTGACTTGTTTCTGAAATATGGAACTTAAGAGACCAGAGGTTTGCTCCCAAATCCTCCTGATTTTGTTGCATTGCCACCACATGTGCAAATACGATGCTCTTTCGCCACACCCTCTATAACAAAGCTTTGAAAATAATCCCTCCACACTCCCAAACCTAGTTGGGTGAAGGTACCATCTAAAGGCCACCTTAAGGTTATTTTCTTTAAGTACAGCATTATGTGAAAAAGAGAGGCCCTTGGCTAAATTAGAATGCCATGTCTTTAGAGGCCAGGTCTTAACCAAATCCTGTTCCCATTTCATAATAGTTTTGTGACTTAACATCTCTAAAGTTATTGTTAAAAATAGGGTATAATATAGAGATTGTACCATGTGTCAGGTCCTTAGCTAAACATAAAGATTCAAATGTAGTGGTTGCTGGTGTCTTGGAAAGACCTGTTATTTCTTGTACCCTAGATTTCAATTGCAAATAATGAAACCAAATGTTTCTATCATTGGGATCAATGGCACTGTATTGCTCATATGAGAGAAAACTGTCATTCACCAATACATCTGCAATTCTGTAGAGCCCCTTATTGGCCTACTTCTGTTGTATGAGTGAATCTATTGAGGTCTGTGGTAGTATTAGTGGCGTTAGTTTAGAGTTATCCTGGATTAAGGAACATTTAGCAGTCAGCTTATTCCATAAGAAGATAGTGTGTGAGAATGCTACATGCTTATATATTAGAGGCTGTCTATATCTTTTTAGAGTCCATAATAGCCTGGAAATCTGGTCTGTATTAACAATTGCAGATTCAGTTTGTACCAGGCTGGTGTGCATTGTTGAACCAGTGCAAAGTCTGGGCCATTCCTGCCGAATAATAATAAGAGGCCAGATGTGGGAGGCCTACCCCCATCTCTCTTATGAGTACACATAATCTTCTTATTAATCCTAGCTTTCCTCCCCTGCCAAATAAAATGTAAAAGGTCTTTCTGAAGCGCATTAAGCTCCGCTAATGGAATAGAAACTGGCAGAGACCAAAATAAGTAAAGTAATTTTGGTAGCAAAGCCATTTTAGTTGAAATGATTCTACCATAAAGAGATATCTGTCAGGATTCCATTTCATGTTTTACTTCTCTCACTTCTCATCACATGGTTCTCTCACTTTCATGTTACTTAAGGCTCCACCTGTCAGCAAACAGGTGCTTAGTTATTTTCATTAGCAGGAGTAACAGCTTACACACAGTCTCTGAGCTGCATTGTTTTTCTCAAACCAACTGCTTTCACAAAGGACTGTTTGCTTGGATTACTCTGTACTATTTTCTACAAGGATTACATCCCCTGAAATATCCTGTTTGCATCCTTGGACTTACAGCTAAGTTACCTCTTAATTTTATTCCTTGCATACTATTTGAGAACTTAACTGCTGAATTGCTATTGTACACTTACAGCATCACTCTTAATTTAACTGGAGCTGACAGGCACTGCAGTTTTCTAAATAACTCTGCACACTATTTCATACTGGGGAATCAATGTCTCCTTTCTCACTTCATAATATATATGCTGCTTTAAGAACAAGACTTTGAGCTTTAAGTTTCAAGCTTGAACTGAAGAGGATTTAACTATTTCAAAATAAAAACTGTTACTTGGTTTTGCAACTGCAAGTCTGGGCATCTTGCCAAATTCCTCTCTTACTCTGCAGCAGTTGCTCTCAATAAACACAGTTACAAAGTTGCAGCTACAAGACAACTGAAGCATTCTCTGTGACTTGTTAAAAGTATATCTCTTGCAAACCAAGCTTACTTCTTACAAGGATTAACCAACTCTCTCCTGCATTACATGTTTATTTAATGTAAGCTTAAAAAATAATTTTTGTTCTCTCAAGTTCTTTAAATTAGAAGCATATTTTTCTTCTATCATTTTTTCATTATTTTTTCCATACTGTGCCAGTCTAACAGTATTGGAAATATTGTGCTTAGAAGGATTCATATTGTGATAGTACTAACAGCATTGAACCTCTAACTTAATATTAATTCACCACAGGTTTACTGGTCTATGATCACCTAAATTGCCCAAAAACCCTGGTGATACAAAACAATAATTGATCTGCAGTTGCGTTCCACTTACATAGTTGAAATAGACTTTACAATATCTTGAGTTTTAGCCATTTCGTGATTAAATTTCTGTGTGTAAACATAGGGAGATAATTAACTTGGTATAAAGAGTAAATATTAGCTGGGAGGTATATTCCTAAGTATTTAAACTTTTTTTGAGCCCATTTAAAAGAGAAATTAGGTTTGAGAAGCTTTTTAGTGTGTTGGGGTAGTTTGATGCTAAGCACTTCGCACTTGTCCTCATTTATTTTATAGCCTGACAAGTGTCCAAAGTGGTGAATTGTTGAGTATAGTGGGGGAGGGGAAAAAGTGGTCTAGTTAATGATAGTATTATATCATCTGCAAATAACGAGACCTTGTATTCACTTATCCCTACCCTAAGTCCAGATATGTCGGGGTCATCTCTTACTTTAATTGCTAGTGGTTCAATACACAGCGCAAACAGTAGTGGTGACAGTGGACAACCTTGTCTCATACCATTCTTGATATGTATTGGTTTGGATTGATATCCTGAGAGTTTGATAAAGACAGAGGGAGATGAGTATAGAGTAATGAGAGCATCATGAAAAGCTCCAGTGATACCTGTTTTTAAATACCGCAAACATATAGTCCCAATTGATTCTATAAAATGCCTTTTCTGCATCCAAAGAGAGGAACAGAGAAGGCGTTTTTTCAACCGTGGCCGCATTAATCAGGTTTATAATCTTACGCGTATTATCTGGGGCTTCCCTATTTCTTATAAACCCCACTTGATCTGGGTGAATTAATGTTTTGAGGATGGGATTGAGTCTATTTGCTAAAATGTTTGTGAAAATCACTTTACATCTTGATTTATCAATGAAATGGGCCTATAATTTTGACAGTGCTGTTTGTTTTTTTTCCCGGTTTTGGTATAACTGCTATTCTAGCCATGAGCATTTATTTAAGGATTTCTTTACCTTGCATTATTGAATTAAACACTAGAGAAAGTTGATAGACTATAACATCTTGCAAAGACTTATAGAAGATACCCGAGTATCCATCTGGACCCGGTGCCCTAGAGCTTTTCATGTTTTTTATGGCAAATTTTATTTCTTCCTGAGATATAGGAGCGTTCAAATTCCTGTGCTCCTCAACTGAGATTGTGGGAAGTGTGCAGGGTCCTAAAAGTGTATCTAAGTCCTCAGATTTGTCTACTCCTTTCTTATAAGAAGGAAGGTTATAAAGGTTGTGATAGAAATCAGCAAATGTGTTAGTGATACAAAGAGGGTCATTGGTGTTGCTATTATCAGGGACTAACTAGCTAAAGTTGGGGTACTGTAGTATTCGTAGTGATTTATTTGAGTTTATTTGCTAACATTTTGTCGGGCTTATTCCCATATATATAGTAATGAGTATCTATTAGTTTAATAGACCTAGACGCCTCTTTGTTAAGTAGTTTATCTTGTCATTTATATTTCTCAATTTGTTCCTATGCTTCTTGCTGGTGTTCAGGGTAGTTTGAGAGCGTAACTCATTTGCTTCCGATTGTAATTGTGTTAATTTGGCTTTATGTTGTTTGTTACGCTTACCGGACTCTGCTATCAAGTAGCCCCTGACAAAGGCTTTTAATGCTCCCCAGACAAAAATTGGATTAGGGGTACTTCCAATGTTGAAGCTTATAAATTCTGATATTTGTTGATGGAGTGTTTGTATTATTAAGGTATTTTGTAGTAAGTTAGCATTAAGGGACCATAATTTGGTTCTGTGCGGGTTTAAAACTCCAGAAATGGTAACCTCCATTATAGAGTGATCCGACCATGGGCATTATAATATTTTGGCAATAGTTAGAAGGGGCAGCAGTATTTGACTCATGAAAATGTAGTCTAGCCTAGATTGTGTATGATGCATTGGGGAGAAGTAAGTGTAATCCCTATTGTTCCCGTTTAGAGATCTCCAGCAATCAATCAAGTTGTGGTCTAAGGAGAAATCTTTTAAAACATTCTGTGGAGGGCTAGAGGGTTTCAATTGTGTCGGCCTCAGCGTTGTTCTATCTAGTTTATGGTCTAGTGAAAGGTTAAAGTCGCCCCCTATAATAGTCTTATATCTCTTCCATTGTGTCATTAGTTTGCTTAATTTTGTTTAAAAAGTTGCTTGGTGTTCATTGGGGGCATAAATATTAACAAGTAATATCGGTGTATTTTAGATTGAACCTCTAATCAGCAGGAATCTCCCTTCTCTATCTCTAACTATTCCTCTTCTTTGAAATCTGGTGAAGAGTGCAGGAGTACTGTGACCCCGCATTTTTTTCCTCACTAACAACATGGTATTGGATTGGATACAATTTGTCCCAATATTTTGGTGTGTAGTTTTTAGTAAAGTGAGTTTCTTGCAACATAACTATTCAAGCTTGTACAGATTTATATGTAGTGATTGCCTTTTTCCTTTTGAAATCTGAATTAAGATCTCTAACGTTGTGTGAAATTATTTTAATAGACATTGTGAGGGTTCAACAGCTTGGTTATCATGTGAATATCTAAATATTATATTGTGGGAGGGAAGCTTATGGCACCCCTGACAGTGATTCTTGATGGGAATCTGAAGTGTAGCGAGAAGTAAATTATGACCCTGTGATTGAGAGAGCCGGGACCTACCTCATGTTGAAGAGATTCAATTATGAAACTGTAGCAAACAGAAAACAGCATATATGCAATGTTAAACAACATATAGTAAGCAATGAAACATTTCTGGACATAACATATTTGGTAGAAGATATGCCTGAGTTAAGTAAATGTAAATAATAATAAACAAAATAATTCTCATACTTATGTTAGTATCCCTAAACTGGGAGAGGTAGGAGGACATATGGGGTGGCAGGCCCCATTAGAACTATAGTAAGATATATCATTATATATATTCTCTTAACAACTAGCCGGAGGGGATTCAGGAAGGGGGAGGGTTAGGAAAATTAAGGGAAAACCGGGGGTGTATGACAGTTGAATTGCAGAAATTAACTGTAATGTTGACGGGAATCTGGGGAGGTGATGGGGATAGGAAGAGGGAAACAATAGCCCCCAAGCGAGGCAAATGTACAGCCTAACAAGTAAACATATTTGAATGAACAATTTGTATGCAACCAGTTATAATAACCAACATGTGTCCATAAACATAAGTAGCCAGTCTCTATCTACTATAACTTGATCTCATCAAGTAACTATTTTTTTTTTTTTAAACAAAGCAATTAAAATAGAATACTCATCAAGTCAACTTTATTCATCAGGTTGATGGGATTTCTTCTTCTCTTGGTTTTTTTTATTATTTCTGGCGTTTTCCACCAATATACACTCTCTTTGAATGGACCTCCCCTGGGAATTTGTATTCAATGGAGTGATGGGAGGCTCAAAATTAATCTGGAGACGTTGTAGAATGGAAAATCCTTCAGCTAATGTGGAGCAGGCATAGGATGCATTCATGTGTGTAAAAATAAGTTTGAAGGGAAAGTTCCATTTGTATTTTATCTGAGCTTTTGTGAGGGCTGTTGTTATTGGTTTGAGATCTCTGCGCTTCTTCAGCGTGGTTGGGGCAATATCTGCAAATATTTGTAGTGAGTGGCCCTCAAAATCAATGGTCTGCTGTAGTCTGGCAGCCTTAAGGATAAGCTCCTTTATGTGAAAATAATGGAGTTTGAGAACGTCTCTTGTAGTAGATTGTTGGGGTTTGGTTAAGGCTCTGTGCACTCTATCCATCAGGAACTTATCAGGTTCTATATCAGGAACAAGTTAGTGGAAAAGAGTTGACATGGCCTCTTGTAAATTTTTATAGGATTCCGGTAAATTTCTAATACGGAGATTAGATCTGCTGGATCTATTTTCGAGATCTTCAATTTGTTCTTCAAGTTTATTAATGTGTTCTGCATGTTCTGACATAGAGTTTTGTATTCAAGGAATTTCTTCTGCAATGTCATCTGTTCTTTCTTCCAGTTCTGCAGTGTGAGTGACAATGTCATTGATATCTTGTCTTAGATCCGATAAAGTAGTTTGGGCAGTGTCTCTGCCCAAAATCCCTCTTACTCATTTTCTGAGTTCTACCGTTATATTTTTTGGGGCTATTGTGGATAGACATCCATCCATTATATGTGTGTTTTTAATCTAAATATTAATTACTACTTATATAGTAGCTTTTATCTTTTTTGTACAATAAATGTTGTTTTAATGTTATATACCTACACTGAATAGCCACCTATGCCATCGTTTTTGCGAGTGCTCTATTCTCTGTTTGCTTGTCTCCTACATTTTTTTCTAGTTTTCAATTCCCCCTGAAACAGAGATTTTATCTGGGATAAGAGTTCTTTATTTTGGGTGTCTGTGATGGAGGGTGTATTTGTTTCTGAGATGCTAGTATCCAAATTGCCATCTGATGCTGGAAAACCTTTGTCTTGATGTTTTTGCTTAAGTTCCGATTTAGAAAGACACTCCTTAACTGTGTTTTGTTCTTCATCTTGCAGGATGTTTGTAGAAGGTTATAAATTCTATAAATATAGTGAAGCAGAAATTAGCTTTAGTAGTATAAAGGGGCTATGGGGCTGGAATATATAAGCTGTAGGTTTAGTTATATAACATTATATAGTGCTGTAGCATTCATTCCTATCAAATGCTGGAGAGAAGTCTTCAGCCTGAAATTCCCAGTGCCTCTCTGCTTAATGTTCAACCATTTTGAAAGCTTTGGAGGGTGCTTGTGAACAGGAAGAAAGTCTAAATTCCTCCTGCATATGTTGAACAGTTCCTCTGTCTTGAGACTGTGACCCCTTTAATAAGACTCTTGAAATGGTTCCCAAATTGCGACTGATCAAGCCACTTCCTTAGGCCAGGGAGAAGTGGATGGTGTTTTATATTTGGGCCGAGTAAAAACGAACTGTGTTTCTTTATATTATTGCATTTACATTTATATGAAACTTAGGTGCTAACCTTCTAATTTGGGCACCTTATCGTTCCGACTTCACAGCTATTTATATTGTAGCTTGTTTAATCTTGAGAATGAGGGCCTTATAGCTGAAAATGGCGTCTTTTCCTGCCAAATTTATATGGTGCGTAAATGAGCCCTTAAACTCCCCTACGGCTCTTCCTATGTGTTTGGCGTAATCTGCTAATGTCCCAGGCCGAATTACCTTATATATAGTTAAGTGTTATCACCTGGTTTACTCCTTTACCGGACCTAATTCAGTCAGCTTGTTGCTCAGTGGGATTTTCAGCTGCTATGGCGCACACCTTCCGATGTGGTTAAGCCAGTTTTCATGGTCCGGTGATTAAAGGATCCACTCCACCTCCATTATCCCTCCTCCGGAATCTAGAATGCGTAATCTTGTTCAGCTGTCAGAGTGGAGCCCCGACCCTCCGGCGGCTGCAAGTGTAGTCAGAGGTCGCGGGCAGATGTTTCTCCCAAATATCAGGGTCTGTAGTTTTACCAGATCCCCCTGCTTTACACAAGTCCTCCTCTCAGCTGTGGGGTATCCCCTGAATTAAAAATGATGTGTTGATAAAGTGGATGTAGCCAGTTTATAAGTAAATCCACTGGAGCTCTCTGCAAGCACGTCTTGCTCCTCTGACTACTCAAAAGGCTCTAAACCAGTAACTTTTTTTTTTTTTTTTTTAAAAAGATATTTTTTTATTTAAGGCAAACAAGCAAAGTAACAATCATAAAATGAAGGGCAACATCTCGGACAATAATAGCAATCAATAAATTCGTACAGTAATATAATCAAAGTCAAGACGTTAAGCAAGTCATGGTATTGCCATTCATCAATGCCTCTATTTTAAAAGTTAAACTCTTTGGCGTCTACAATGTAATATAGATCCACCCGTGGGACCTGATGACTGGTACTTATCTGAAGACATATTTCGCGACTTCAAAGAGTCCGGGCTATTAGTTAGGAAAACCAGGAAACCAGTCACTTTTAATAGATATTCCAAACCTAAGACTGATCCTCCACCTCTTCTGGTCGATGGACAACCTGAGTTTGAAGTCAGTCATCTTATAGATTCCAAACTTTGTGGCAAGATTTTGTACTATCTTATCCACTGGAAAGGTTATCCTGTTATGGAACGTTCTTGGGAACCAGCTCGTCAAGTTTATGCTCCTGCTTTGATTACGGCTTTTCATAAGGCTCATCCTTCCAAGCCGGGTGCTGTCATGATCCAATCATTGCCATGTTGCTGAGGCTCCTGGATCTCTCTCTCTCCTTTTTCGCCACGTCACGTTGCCTAGTAACGTGATGCAGCCTTCCTGTGTCACGCCCCCTAAGTCATCAATTTCTAGCGGGACTTCTCTCTGGAGCCCGTTTGTCGGATATCGCTTCCTGGATCGTATACTGACCGTCAGTGCCTTGTCCTTAAACCTGCCTAAAGGGACTTTGACCATTGCTTTGCCTGACCACTCTGTTGCTGAATCCTTAAACCTGCTTAAAGGGACATTGACCATTGCTTTGCCTGACCACTCTGTTGCCGAATCCTTAAACCTGCTTAAAGGAACATTTACCATTGCTTTGCCTTACCAGTCTGTTGCCGAATCCTTAGACCTGTTTAAAGGGACATTGACCATTGCTTTGCCTGACCACTTGGTTGCCAAATCCTTAAGCTTGCTTAAAGGGACATTGACCGTTGCTTTGCCTGACTACTCTGTTGCCGAATCCTTAAACCTGCTTAAAGGGACATTGACTATTGCTTTGCCTGACCACTCTTGACGAATCCTTAAACCTGCTTAAAGGGACATTGGCCATTGCTAAGCTTGACCACTCTGTTGCCGAATCCTTAAACCTGCTTAAAGGGACTTTGACCATTGCAGATCATCCTCTGCCTGCTTTAAAGTGATACTGACCTCTGCTTTGCCTGACCACTCTAACGGATTATCCTCTACCTGCTTTAAAGTGATACTGACCTCTGCTAACGGAATATCCTCAGCCTGCTTTTAGTTTCTGTACAATGTACTCCTACTTCTCATCAAGTACCTGGTCCTGTGGCCCTGCATCATCTGTGAGTACACAGTTTCTTTTCCTGCATACTAACTGTTTTTTCTTTCCTGAGTGGGTCACGTCCTGGTTTTCTCTCAGTGTGCTAGCGTGTGTGTCAATTATCACTCTAGAAGTTGGGCCTAATCCTGGACTAACTCTATACGGCTGACAGGGTACCTTGCATTCAATCTTCAATGTGTGGCTAAGGACTGTATGAAGAGGTGCTTTGTGTCGATGCTCTGAAAAGGAGGACCGATGTCACAGATAACATCGCCGGAGGACTTCCCATCGCCACCAGTATGAAGATAGAAGATGGACCGCAGGCTGGATAAGGATTGGAGAAGATGCTCCTCTGATGGATGAAGATGTTTTGCTGCCGGAATAAGGATGGATCACAGCCCTTTATCATTGGTGAGTACTAATTTGGGGATTAGCGATTTTTTTTCTTTTGGCCTGAAAAAGAGGCAATGCCCATCAAAATGCCCTTTTCAGGGCAATGGTTAAATTAGGGTTTTTAGTTAGGTTTTTTATTTTGGGGGGTTGTAATGTTAGGGGGTAATTTTTATATATCTATATGTATAATTTTTCTTCTTTTGGGGATATTTGTATTCCTTGATTGTGATGCTTGGCATCATTTACATATATATATATATATATAAGTGCATTGGAACCCTTTGCAGTAAAGTAGATGAAAACATGAAAAATCATTTTTATGCAATATTCATTTTTAATAAAGGTTTTAGCTAGGGGGCATATTTATCAAGCTCCGAATGGAGCTTGATGCCCTGTGTTTCTGGCGAACCTGCAGGCTCGCCAGAAACAGCAGTTATGAAGCAGCGGTCACAAAGACCGCTGCTCCATAACCTGTCCGCCTGCTCTGAGCAGGCGGCCAGACATCGCCGGAAATCAACCCGATCGAGTACGATTGGGTTGATTGACACCCCCCTGCTGGCGGCCGATTGGCGGCGAGTCTGCAGGGGGCGGTGTTGCACCAGCAGCTCTTGTTAACTGCAGGTGCAATGCTGAATACGGCAAACGTATTGCTCGCCGTATTCAGCGAGGTCTGTCGGACCTGATCCGCACTGTCGGATCAGGTCCAACAGACCTTGATAAATAGAGGCCTATGTATTTACTATAAATATTTCACATTCAAATGTTCTGCACAGCAGTATATGATCTAAGTATTTCTGATATGTATGTATTTATATATATATATATATATATATATATATATATATACTATATTAAATAAAGATATGTGGTGGTGCACAAATTATTTCTCAAATTCCAACACTCTATAAACCGTGCTGTCTGTCCCAAATAATTTGCAATACCATAAATAAAAGAAGGATTGAGCGATTTTGTCGGTCAATCAAAGAGGGACACAGGCCGCACTTAGTTAGTCAGAGTTTTTATTACTATATAACTCTAAACAACCAAAATCAGAACGTCTACCCTCCACCCTATTCCTTAAATACGGTATATACACACAGTAAAATACACAGGTATTTGAACAGGCTGGTGAGCTCACTATATTATTAACAATCCTGTATCATACTCACGTTCACCATGTACAATGTATCAACTTTTAGGCTGCAATACACTAGAAACTGAGGGATGAAAGACTTATACATTTGTATCATCATAGTCCGTATGTTTTTACGGGGCCCCAAAGTTGCAGCTGTTACAAACAAAGTGGATATTCAATTTCCAGGCTCTGAAGTGTATAGACACGCTCTGGTTCTGAACTTGATTCCTTTACACCAATACAATGTGACAGCTTGGTTACAAAGTTCATACTTGTTACTTCATACTGTGATAAAACTCGTGAGTGATTCACATACGGTCTCTCAAGAGACAAACGCACAATGTACCCTGGCGAGACAGACCCGGCTGTCAGCCGCAAGACTTTCAAGCCAAAACAAAAGACAATTCCCTCAGTACCTGTTTTGCAATTGAGTCGATCTTAGAGTCTTTATTGCTGCAGTTGGCTACTTCACTTGCTTGCCGCCATGTACTCTTCAGCGTTTCTCTTTGAATCCGAATCTGTTCACAGCTGTTCACCTGCCGTGCTTACTCAATCATGACGCATTTCTCCCCTCCCACATAGGGCTGAGTATCGGGGCCTCATCAGATGTGTTTCTTAGGGGGTGTGTATCAGACTTTATACTGCCATTAGTTACTAAGACCACCCCCTCTTTATTGCAGCGTTAGCTTATTTTTACAGCTTTAAAACAAAACTGTGTTTTCTAACTGGTGTCAAACCGCATAAAAAGGAACTGATCATTACTATTTACACTATTTACAAACAGCATTCCATGGCTTATAACAGCACAGAATTATATTGCAATGTCATATAGATCCCTCCGGTTTTTGACACATAGTGATCTATTAGCTATTCAATCTAGAACCATTACTTTTATGGCCCTATTCTGAAATTTGATTTTGCTGATCATACCACCATAATAATTTTTATTAGGGGAGAATTACTTATTAGTTAATTCAAATAACCTACATAGTTATACAGGGTCATAACCATTTTCATTTTACAATCAAAGGATGTTGCTCTAAAGTTAACTCTATATGCATATCAGTATATGTGCTTACTATGTCTTATCTCTATATACTTTAGAGCTTTAAATACAGAAAGATACTACAAGAAACATACAAACTCTATTTTTTCATTTAAACCAATTGGACTTAAGGTATTCAGCCTAAAAATCCACCTTGACTCATGCTGCAAAATTATTCTGTCTAGATGGCCACCCCGTCTGTTCTGTTTTAATTGTTCAATTCCCATAATTTGCAACTTCGTATGATCTGAATTGTGATGGAGTTTAAAGTGCCTTGCTACTGGACTATCTGTGTCCTCATTTTTAATATCGTCTCTATGCTCTCGGATTCTACTTTTGAACTCTCTAGTAGTTTTCCCTACATAGAACTTGGGACATGGACAATTAAGCAGATATATTACATTTTTAGAGGTGCATGATATCCTCTCTCTTACATAACACACTTTGCTCCTAGTCAGAGTGCTAAATGTGGCAGATCTTTTGACAAACGGGCAATAAACACAGTGTCCACAGGGTACACTGCCTGCTTTGTGTTGTGCTGCTGTTAACCAATTTCTGGTCTCCTCTCTTTTGAACTCGCTATGTACTAGCATATCCTTAATGCTTGGAGCCCTTCTAGCTGTTATTGCAGCAATAAAGACTCTAACATCGACTCAATTGCAAAACAGGTACTGAGGGAATTGTCTTTTGTTTTGGCTTGAAAGTCTTGCGGCTGACAGCCGGGTCTGTCCCGCCAGGGTACATTGTGCGTTTGTCTCTTGAGAGACCGTATGTGAATAACTCACGAGTTTTATCACAGTATGAAGTAACAAGTATGAACTTTGTAACCAAGCTGTCACATCGTATTGGTGTAAAGGAATCGAGTTCAGAACCAGAGCGTGTTTATACACTTAAGAGCCTGGAAATTGAATATCCACTTTGTTTGTAACAGCTGCAACTTTGGGGCCCCGTAAAAACATACGGACTATGATGATACAAATGTATAAGTCTTTCATCCCTTATAGCCTAAAAGTTGATACATTGTACATGGTGAACGTGAGTATGATACAGGATTGTTAATAATATAGTGAGCTGGCCAGCCTGTTCAAATACCTGTGTATTTTACTGTGTGTATATACCGTATTTAAGGAATAGGGTGGAGGGTAGACGTTCTGATTTTGGTTGTTTAGAGTTATATAGTAATAAAAACTCTGACTAACTAAGTGCGGCCTGTGTCCCTCTTTGATTGACCGACAAAATCGCTCAATCCTTCTTTTATTTATGGTATATATATATATATATATATATATATATATAAACAACAAGATATGTGTTAGCGCTGGGAAACCCCTGTACTGTATGAACAAAGATAAGGGGATACACAGGGGTAGAATAATATTAAAATGCTGCTACCAGATGAATGAGACAGATCCTTTAAGGTCACTACATTAAAGGGAGTCTATACAAAAGTATTTTGGGGGTTCGGAACTACTATACACCCGCATACTTCTCTGTTTGGTCGAGTGCACATCACCACCCTCACAGATTTAGCAATTATCAGATTATTTTTTGTTGGTTTTCTCTGTTTTTGTGTTTTTGCTTTGTCAACCCATGTCTTATGGCTTAATATTTGAGAGCAGTGTCTGATCTTCTCTTGTGCATATAAATATATAGGTATAAATATATATTGTACCAAAAAAACATCCATCATAACTATAAATAGAAATATTTGTTTCTGAATGAATAGAACATATGCTTCTATGTGAAGAACATTAGAATGTGAAATATTCATATTTTCATGTCGAGTTAGCGCACATGAGAATATGCAATTGGGTTTGAGCGAGAGTGGGTTTTTTTTCCACATTTTTTTCTCCATTGACTTCTATGGGGGAATACATGAACGTACACACACAATATTCTAACTTTGGCTTTTTGGGCTTGTTAGGTTAGCACTTGAAAACGGTTTACTTTCAATTAACAATGCGAGCGCAACTCAACAAATGCAAAAAAACTTACTTCTAGTGCAAATAACGCTCGAGTGGCCCTACATATTCTGGAGTAGAATGTCCCTTTAACCAGAGCTCTGAAGTCGTAATAACCTGCCGCTCATTAAATTCAACTGCGTTCAAGGAAACATGTTTACTTTCAACTAGTAATATGGGCACTATTTGCGACAAGTGCAAAGAGACGCAAAATACCCCTTATCTCTTGCTTGCTCGCAACAGTTACTGCGCCACTCGTAAGCCAGCCCTTTATGGGTAATGTTTTATGATTTCTATTATAACATCTCATTTATGGGACAAAACTAATTTCTATTATTTTTATAAATAATGCACCAACAGATTCCTCTATAGAAGGTCCAATAAATAAAGACAAGACAAGGAAGGCAGAGGGATTAGACAGCCCTGCCCCTTATAAAGCTTACAATCTAAATGGTAGTTGAAGACAGAAGTGGGAAACACAAATACATTTCTATAAGGTTTTACTGTAAGTGTGAGGCCTACATTATAACTGTGTGCATTCAATGTACATTTCTATTGAGTACCTTGTAATATCTGCAGAATGGAGTTTTTGGTATAAAGTATGTGTCCCTGAGATCTGAAACACAAGATAGGAGAGTCACTCAACGGGAAATATTTCCCTGCAGAGCACTTTGGCAGTGGTAATGAGCACACTGGAATCCCCCACCGCTCATCCCTTCAGGAGAGATGCTGATGAATTGTAATCTGTGTCAGCATAGCAGCTGAGGTAATGTCTCCATGTTGGTTACTTACAGTACAAAACAAGAAGAGAGCATCTCATTGCTACTTACTACACATTGGGAAATAAGAGACCTCATTAGTTTATGTTCATAGGCACTGCTTTAACAACAAAATTATTATTTAGCGTGCACATGCAGTATAATTAAATAATAAAATCTTTGTCTCCTGCTTACAGGGAAATTAAAGACAAGTATATTTAAAGGGATATTACACACTAAATAAATGCTAGATAGAATGATGCATTCAAATAAAAGATTAGACTGAAAATAACAAGTAGTTCTATTTTTTAAAGTTTCATTAGCTGTTTAGTGACAAAATAAGTATAAAGTCTATAAAACAATGGGAGCTGCCATGTTGTAACTTAGGTTACTTTCTCTGCTGTGGCCAATTAGGGACAGTTATAAATAGTTCACCAGAGTGTGCAGTCAATGGCTGTGTAAATTATATAACAGTGTTCTGAACTTCCATTCCTAACAGAAACGGAAAAGATCACAATTTCAGAATGGAATTATAGGAGAAAGAGACACAATAAATAATGAGTATATTGTAGAGGTTTTTTATTTATATGATGTATCATTTTATATTACCATCTCAAAGTATGAAATGTCCCTTCAAAGATTCTAAGTATACATCAGCAAAAAACACCACATTGCAAAATATCTGCACATATAAATGTTTTAAAACAGTAATTTTGATAACAGTTAGCTTTGGTTTGCAGTCCAGGGTCATAGCATTTAACAATTATCTTGAGCTCCTTTACTGAATAATCCCTTTATAGCACATAGCAGGGTCAAGTTTTCTAATTCTGTAGGATGCAAAATAATATATTGCAGACTCCTCTTAATTAAACAATTTGGGCCAGATTACAAGTGGAGCACTAAATATTGCTTTCAAGAAATCGATATGTGCGCTCCACTGTGTAATACCAGCGCACGCTAATGTGTACAATAGTCCAAAATCTAATTCCCAATAATGGGCTAGATTACAAGTGGAGCACTCAATTATCCCGTTTGCTGGCGTGCAATTAGTAGCGCAGTAGCAAATAGTGCTCAGAAAATTAACCATAGATCCGATCTCTGGTTGATTTTTTGAAAGTGGAGGGGGGCGGAGCTATCCACCTAACTGTGAGGATGCACATGTGTGGCCCTTGATGTTGGCCCTCCTGAGCTGGGATGTGAGAGGGGCATATAGCTTCCTTTGTTGCAAGTTGTAGGGCGAGAGAAATCTAACAGCCAATCGGAATTAAGGTAGAAAAAATCATATTGGCTGATTGGATCAGCCAATAGGATTGAAGTTCAATCCTATTGGCTGATCCCATCAGCCAATAGGATTGAGCTGGCATTCTATTGGCTGTTCCAATCAGAAAGTAGAATGCCAGCTCAATCCTATTGGCTGATTGCATCAGCCAATAGGATTTTTTCTACCTTAATTCCGATTGGCTGATAGAATTTGGTGTATATATAGCTAGTGTTTTTTATCATTTTTATAAGCCTGATGAAACAGCCTGTGGCTGAGAAACACATCGCTTGTTTTTAAATCTTTTTTAATAAAGTAAGTTGATTACTTTTTATAAAAACACTTGCTGCATTATTATTATTTTTTGGACCATTTTTTTGGCCCTTTGGACCTCCTGGAGATTTTGCGTAAGCTGCACTGTATTGATCCCTTCCTGCCATACTAGCATCATTGGAGATGCTACAACAAATGTGAGTATAAATTATACCACCTATATTGCACTCTCCATGGTTTAAACTGTACTAGGCCATATAGGCACCTTTGTGTCTTTTGTATTTCACATCACAGATCATCCATCCCTCCCAAGAGGTCGGTCTGCTGGGTGACTGTTATAGATCCCAGAATGCTCCCACTGCACTATTTGGAGTGCTTCAATACATGTGAGTGTAATCTTACACACTACCATTATACATTCTTGGAACAAACAATATTGGGCCATGCGGTATCTGTTTCTTTTTCTATTTGTAGATTGCTGTCCTTGGATCCAGGCCGGGTCCCCCACAGATTGCTGCCAGTATCAATACCATCAATTTATCAAGAGACTATTTGCTCTTTTCAGATATTGTGAATTCAACCATTTATGGTGACATCATATTTGAATTTGTTGTTATATATACTTAATCATATTTATTATGTTATACCAATTGATGTTTTGATTTGTCAATAATTTGGGTTACAACCTGTCTTATTGTTATTAAGTGACTAGTAATAGTCTATATTTTGTGTATTGTTCTAAGGGCGCCCCCTATCTAGTAGAGTAATGAAAATATGAATATTTCACATTCCACTGTTCTTCACATTCCACTGTTCTTCCATTTATTCAGAAATACATATTTCTACATATATCAATTTTTTTTGGTACAATATATATCTAGATTATTAAATATAGATATAGATATATACAGATATATATAGGAATATCTATTTAAAAATACATAGTACATATTCCCCTATGTGCAGAACATTGGAATGTGAAATATTTACAGTAAATACACAGTATAAGATTTAATTAAATATTAATATTGCATAAATATGCTTTTGCATGTATTCATCTACTTGACTGTAAAGGGCTTCAATGCACTTATATATGTCTATGGGCTCGATTTACTAAGTGTCGAGCCGACATGATCAGGCTATTAATCATCCTGATTGTGGGCTAGATTACAAGCTGCACGTTAACTGTTGCTTGCAAGTGAAAAGGTGTTTATTGCGGCTCTTTGCGTGTGTCAGAAGTAGCTTACGTATTATATTTTGAAAGTAAATGCGTTCGCTCAAGTGCAATTTAATTTAACGTGTGTCGGGATAGCGCCACTTCAGAGCTCTGGTTTACTGTTATGATTGACTGAAAAGTTGCACAAAACTCATCAAAAACAGAATTTATGCTTACCTGATAAATTACTTTCTCCAACGGTGTGTCCGGTCCACGGCGTCATCCATAACTTGTGGGAATATTCTCTTCCCCAACAGGAAATGGCAAAGAGCACAGCAAAAGCTGTCCATATAGTCCCTCCTAGGCTCCGCCCACCCCAGTCATTCGACCGACGGACAGGAGAAAAACAGGAGAAACCATAGGGTGCCATGGTGACTGTAGTTAAAGAAAGAAATTCATCAAACCTGATTAAAAAACCAGGGCGGGACGTGGACCGGACACACCGTTGGAGAAAGTAATTTATCAGGTAAGCATAAATTCTGTTTTCTCCAACATTGGTGTGTCCGGTCCACGGCATCATCCATAACTTGTGGGAAACAATACCAAAGCTTTAGGACACGGATGAAGGGAGGGAGCAAATCAGGTTACCTAAACAGAAGGCACCACGGCTTGCAAAACCTTTCTCCCAAAAATAGCCTCCGAAGAAGCAAAAGTATCAAATTTGTAGAATTTGGCAAAAGTGTGCAGGGAAGACCAAGTCGCTGCCTTACATATCTGATCAACAGAAGCCTCGTTCTTGAAGGCCCATGTGGAAGCCACAGCCCTAGTAGAGTGAGCTGTTATGCGTTCGGGAGGCTGCCGTCCGGCCGTCTCATAAGCCAATCGGATGATGCTTTTCAGCCAAAAGGAAAGAGAGGTAGCAGTAGCTTTTTGACCTCTCCTCTTGCCAGAATAAACGACAAACAGAGAAGACGTTTGTCTGAAATCCTTTGTTGCTTCTAAATAGAACTTTAAAGCACGAACTACATCTAAATTGTGTAACAAACGTTCCTTCTTTGAAACTGGATTCAGACACAAAGAAGGCACAACTATTTCCTGGTTAATATTCTTGTTGGAAACAACCTTTGGAAGGAAACCAGGTTTAGTACGCAAAACAAGCTATCTGAATGGAACACCAGATAGGGCGGATTACACTGCAGATCAGATAACTCAGAAACTCTTCTAGCAGAAGAAATAGCAACCAAAAACAGAACTTTCCAAGATAACATCTTGATATCTATGGAATGTAGAGGTTCAAACGGAACCCCTTGAAGAACTGAAAGAACTAAATTCAGACTCCAGGGAGGAGTCAAAGGTCTGTAAACAGGCTTGATCCTGACCAAAGCCTGACCAAAAGCTTGAACATCTGGCACAGCTGCCAGTCGTTTGTGTAACAAGACAGATAAAGCAGAAATCTGTCCCTTTAGAGAACTCGCTGATAATCCCTTATCCAAACCTTCTTGAAGAAAAGAAAGGATCCTAGGAATTTTGATCTTACTCCATGAGAATCCCTTGGATTCACACCAACAGATATATCTTTTCCATATTTTATGGTAAATTTTTCTATTTACAGATTTTCTGGCTTGTACCAGAGTATCTATCACAGAATCTGAAAACCCACGCTTAGATAAAATCAAGCGTTCAATTTCCAAGCCGTCAGCTGGAGGGAAACTAGATTTGGATGTTCGAATGGACCCTGTACTAGAAGATCCTGTCTCAAAGGTAGCTTCCATGGTGGAGCCGATGACATATTCACCAGGTCTGCATACCAAGTCCTGCGTGGCCACGCAGGAGCTATCAAGATCACCGAGGCCCTCTCCTGTTTGATCCTGGCTACCAGCCTGGGAATGAGAGGAAACGGTGGAAACACATAAGCTAGGTTGAAGGCCCAAGGCGCTACTAATGCATCCACTAGAGTCGCCTTGGGATCCCTGGATCTGGACCCGTAGCAAGGAACCTTGAAGTTCTGACGAGACGCCATCAGATCCATGTCTGGAATGCCCCATAATTGAGTCAACTGGGCAAATATCTCTGGGTGGAGTTCCCACTCCCCCGGATGGAATGTCTGACGACTCAGATAATCCGCCTCCCAGTTTTCCACTCCTGGGATGTGGATCGCAGATAGGTGGCAGGAGTGATCCTCCGCCCATTTTATGATTTTGGTCACTTCTCTCATCGCCAGGGAACTCCTTGTTCCCCCCTGATGGTTGATGTAAGCAACAGTCGTCATGTTGTCTGATCGGAATCTTATGAATCTGGTCTTTGCTAGTTGAGGCCAAGCCCTGAGAGTATTGAATATCGCTCTCAGTTCCAGAATGTTTATCGGGAGAAGAGACTCTTCCCGAGACCATAGACCCTGAGCTTTCAGGGAGTCCCAGACCACGCCCCAGCCCACTAGACTGGCGTCGGTTGTGACGATGACCCACTCTGGTCTGCGGAAGCTCATTCCCTGGGACAGATGATCCTGGGTTAGCCACCAACGGAGTGAGTCTCTGGTCTTCTGATCTACTTGAATCACTGGAGACAAATCTGTATAGTCCCCATTCCACTGTTTCAGCATGCACAGTTGTAATGGTCTTAGATGAATTCGCGCAAAAGGAACTATGTCCATTGCTGCAACCATCAACCCTACTACTTCCATGCACTGAGCTATGGAAGGTCGTAGAACAGAGTGAAGAACTTGACAAGCGTTTAGAAGTTTTGACTTTCTGACATCTGTCAGGAAAATCTTCATTTCTAAAGAATCTATTATTGTCCCCAAGAAAGGAACTCTTGTCGACGGAGACAGGGAACTCTTTCCTATGTTCACCTTCCACCCGTGAGATCTGAGAAAGGCCAGAACGATGTCTGTGTGAGCCTTTGCCTTTGAAAGAGACGACGCTTGTATCAGAATGTCGTCCAAGTAAGGTGCCACTGCAATGCCCCTTGGTCTTAGAACCACTAGAAGGGACCCGAGTACCTTTGTGAAAATCTTTGGAGCAGTGGCTAGCCCGAATGGGAGAGCCACAAACTGGTAATGTTTGTCCAGAAAGGCGAACCTTAGGAACTGATGATGATCTTTGTGGATAGGAATATGTAGATACGCATCCTTTAGATCCACGGTAGTCATAAATTGACCCTCCTGGATTGAAGGTAAAATCGTTCGAATAGTTTCCATTTTGAACGATGGCACTCTGAGAAATTTGTTTAGAATCTTTAAATCCAGAATTGGTCTGAAAGTTCCCTCTTTTTTGGGAACTACAAACAGATTTGAGTAAAACCCCATTCCTTGTTCCACAGTTGGAACTGGGTGTATCACTCCCATTTTTAACAGGTCTTCTACACAATGTAAGAATGCCTGTCTCTTTATTTGGTTTGAAGACAAGTGAGACATGTGAAACCTTCCCCTTGGGGGTAGTTCCTTGAATTCCAGAAGATAACCCTGAGAAACTATTTCTAGTGCCCAGGGATCCTGAACATCTCTTTCCCAAGCCTGAGCGAAGAGAGAGAGTCTGCCCCCTACTAGATCCGGTCCCGGATCGGGGGCTACTCCTTCATGCTGTTTTGGTAGCAGCAGCAGGCTTCTTGGCCTGCTTACCCTTGTTCTAGCCTTGCATCGGTTTCCAGGCTGGTTTGGTTTGCGAAGCATTACCCTCTTGTCTAGAGGCTGCAGAGTTGGAGGCCGGTCCGTTCCTGAAATTGCGAAAGGAACGAAAATTAGACTTATTCTTGGCCTTAAAAAGGCCTATCTTGTGGGAGGGCGTGGCCCTTGCCCCCAGTGATGTCTGAGATAATCTCTTTCAATTCTGGCCCAAAAAGGGTTTTACCCTTGAAAGGGATATTAAGCAATTTTGTCTTGGAAGATACATCCGCTGACCAAGACTTTAGCCAGAGCGCTCTGCGCGCCACAATTGCAAACCCTGAATTTTTCGCCGCTAATCTAGCTAACTGCAAAGCGGCATCTAAAATAAAGGAATTAGCTAACTTAAGTGAATTCTGTCCATAACCTCCTCATAAGGAGTCTCTCTACTGAGCGACTTTTCTAGTTCCTCGAACCAGAACCACGCTGCTGTAGTGACAGGAATAATGCACGAAATAGGTTGCAGGAGGTAACCTTGCTGTACAAAAATCTTTTTAAGCAAACCCTCCAATTTTTTATCCATAGGATCTTTGAAAGCACAATTATCCTTGATAGGAATAGTAGTGCGCTTGGCTAGTGTAGAAATTGCCCCCTCGACCTTAGGGACTGTCTGCCATAAGTCCTTTCTGGGGTCGACCATAGGAAATAATTTCTTAAATATAGGAGGGGGGACAAAAGGTATGCCGGGCTTCTTCCACTCCTTATTCACTATGTCCGCCACCCGCTTGGGTATAGGAAAAGCGTTGGGGTGCACCGGAACCTCTAGGAACTTGTCCATCTTGCACAATTTTTCTGGAATGACCAGGTTGTCACAATCATCCAGAGTAGATAGCACCTCCTTAAGCAGTGCGCGGAGATGCTCTAATTTAAATTTAAATGTCACAGCATCAGGTTCTGCATGTTGAGAAATTCTACCTGAATCAGAAATTTCCCCATCTGACAAAACCTCCCTCATGGCCACTTCAGATTGGTGTGAGGGTATGACAGAGCAATTATCATCAGCGCCCTCCTGCTCTACAGTGTTTAAAACAGAGCAATCGCGCTTTCTCTGAAATGCAGGCATTTTGGATAAAATATTTGCTATGGAGTTATCCATTACTGCCGTCAATTGTTGCATAGTAACAAGCATTGGCGCGCTAGAAGTATTAGGGGTCTCCTGCGTGGGCAAAACTGGTGTAGACACAGAAGGAGATGATGTAGAACTATGTCTACTCCCTTCATCTGATGAATCATCTTGGGCAACTTTACTATCTGTGGCAGTACTGTCCTTACTTTGTTTGGACGCTATGGCACAATTATCACACAATTTTGAAGGGGGAGACACATTGGCTTCCATACATACAGAACATAGTTTATCTGAAGGCACAGACATGTTAAACAGGCTTAAACTTGTCAATAAAATACAAAAACCGTTTTAAAACAAAACCGTTACTGTCTCTTTAAAGTTTAAACAGGGCACACTTTTTTACTGAATATGTGAAAAACTATGAAGGAATTGTTCAATTTTAACCAAATTTTCACCACAGTGTCTTAAAGCATTCAAAGCATTGCACCCCAAATTTCAGACCTTTAACCCTTAACAGTTTTAACCCCTATACAGTCCCAGCTACAGCCTTTGCTGCGACTTTACCAAACCCAGGGGGGTATACGATACCAAATGAAGCCTTCTAGGAACCTTTTCAACTACTTCCAGACCCACACACATGCAGCTGCATGTCCTGCTCTCAAAAGTAACTGCGCAGTAATGGCGCGAAAATGAGGCTCTGCCTACTACATAGAAGGCCCTTCCTGACTGGGAAGGTGTCTAAACCAGTGCCTGACGTAAAGAAACGTTCCCCAAAGTTATAAAGTGTGAATTTCAACATCAAGCTGTATAAAATGCCCAAATAAAGCAATCGATCTAGCCCATAAAAGTGTCTACCAGTTTTATAGCCCATATTAAGCCCTTTATTCTGTTTGAGACTAAGAAAATGGCTTACCGGTCCCCATGATGGGGAAAATGACAGCCTTCCAGCATTACTCAGTCTTGTTATAAATATGGCTAGTCATAACTTAAGCAGAAAAGTCTGGCAACTGTTTCCCCCAACTGAAGTTATCTCATCTCAACAGTCCTATGTGGAAACAGCAAACGATTTTAGTTAATGCTGCTAAAATCATATTCCTCTCACAAACAGAACTCTTCATCTTTTTCTGTTTCAGAGTAAATAGTACATACCAGCACTATTTTAAAATAAAAAACTCTTGATAGTAGAATAAAAAAACTACAACTAAACACCACATACAGTACTCTTCACCATCTCCGTGGAGATGCTGCTTGTTCAGCGGCAAAGAGAATGACTGGGGTGGGCGGAGCCTAGGAGGGACTATATGGACAGCTTTTGCTGTGCTCTTTGCCATTTCCTGTTGGGGAAGAGAATATTCCCACAAGTTATGGATGACGCAGTGGACCGGACACACCAATGTTGGATAAATGATATTTAAAAGTACAGTTACAATCATAACACTATCTAAATAAAATTATTTAAAAAAAATATTGCATAAAAAAGTTTATAAGGGCTCAAAGAGATAAGGTCTCAGGTGTATATGTATGTATGTGTGTGTATATATATATATATATATATATATATATACAGTATATATATTTATATATGCGTGTACATATGTATTTATGTATTTATATCTGTATATGTATGTATTTACAGACATACTGTATATACACATATAAATACATACCTACATATATATATACACACATGCACACATATATATACTGTATGTGTGCGTGTGTGCATTGGAGCCCTTTGCAGTCAAGTAGCTGAAAATATGTAAAATAATATTTCTGCAATATACATATTTAATAAAGTGTTTAACTGTGTATACACTGTAAATATTTTACATTCCAATGTAAGTATTTTTAAATGGATATTCTTATGTATCTGGATATATCTATACCTATATATAACCACTCGCAATTTAGCCCTGTATTAGATCGGGATGATTTCACTTCTTCAGACTTTAGGTTGTGGAGACGTTAAGCAGCAGCGCCAGAAAATCTGGGGCCCTTAAGCTGCTTTCGCAATGGAGCCCATATAAATTATTCCAGTATTACAGAATTATACTATGGTATCTTTGCACTCAAAGGTTCACATATTATCACCAGTGTTGTTATATTTGTTATATAATTATTTATATATTAATATTTTTGTACTGTGTTTGCAGATTTACATAATTATTTTATTATATTTTTTTATGTATTGCTTTATTTGCACTATTATTTATATTTGTGATCTTACTACATTTATTGACATAATATTGTACTGATTTCTAAATGGTCACACTGTGTTAACTATCAGCGCTGCAGAATTTGTTGGCGCTTTATAAATAAAGTATATTAATAATGCAGTACAATACAGTACACTCTAAAACAATAGCATACAAAAGGATCAAGCTTTGAACATTTTGTTTAATAACAATATTAAGAACAATGCAGTTTTATAGTTCCATCTCTCTGCTGGCCAGAACAGATGGAGAGAGAAAAAAGAGTATACAGTATCCAGATTTTACTGCATTCAAGGATTGTTACTGGTCTTCAAGGGCAAAGTCTGGATCCCAGGGGAAGAGATTATATTAGTCATCTCTCAGACCGTCATTTGATGCAAAATGAGAAATTATCTAGTTGTGTCATGGTGCCTTATCTTATCCTTCACTGTCTCAAGCACACCAAAGGGAAGGCAGGTGCCACATGCCATGCCCCTTCTGTCTGGCTAAGCCTACTCTCATCAGCCAGTGCAGGCACAAAGGATCACAACAGCAAGAAAGAGGATGTTTCTGACAGTACAGTGAGCAGCCCTTTTCGGAGCTGTATTCTTTGCTGCCTGGCAAACCTAGATACCACACATGAATGTCGGCACTGTGCATTGGAAAGCAAATGCCAAGCACAGTCCCCTGTGATGAAGAAGTAGAATCAGATAATGAAATACCCCAGGAGAAATGCTTGCCATAGAGATATTTATATAACATTAACTTCTTACTGATTGCTATTTACTGCTATTTTCCATCTATCGATTTACTGCTATGTTACTTTTAAAACCCTTTTTTTATTATATATTTGTATTACATTTTATCTTTATTAGGATTTTACACAACATACAAAGTAGGTAGTTCAAAGGTTCTAGAAGAAAATTAGACAAAATGCCAATTTGCACAGAGGTTCTTCAAATATTTGTCTATGTTGTTAACATTATGTTAGTTTATACCAGGGACTTAATAAAATATCATAGGAACTGGTGAAAATGAATTGGCTGCATAGTGTGAATAAGGTTTTAGTGATTTTTGCTCACTATACAGCATGTTGCACAGCTGGAGAATACCTGATTATGATGTATTTACTCTAAAATAATTGACCCACTAGAAATGACATTTTTTGTCTCACTGCCGCACTGTACTAAACCTGTTCTATATAAAAGGGACATGAAACCCACATTTGTTCTTTCATGATT